>NC_033623.1:16194300-16398964 GCF_001540865.1 Ananas comosus | reverse complement strand
AAGCTGAGTGCCTCTTCATTCTTTTGGAATGGCCAGCAGGATAGGCTTATTAATGGGAGGCCAGTAATTCGCTACACTCCAATCTATTTACGAGGAACAACAATCTAAATTACTCTCAATTGAATGGTTGAACGTAGCAACTTTTAGGATTCCAGTTTAATGACTATACCCCCAAATGCATCAAGGAGTATAGGTTGTTGGATAGAGGGTAATTAGAAACGTTTTCATAGTTGTCCTCGCTGCGTTCGGACTGGTTTTAGTCGAACGATCACGATAATTCATGTATATCGAGCTGCCCTAACAAGTATTAAAATGTAAAATCGCAATTAACTACTCAGATAGACTTTGACGATCGGAATAGATGGATGAGTTGACACGAGAATGGTAAAAATGGATCTCGTTGAACAGAGCGAAGTTCTTCGAAAGGAATAAATTTCGTATCTGATGATTGCAGATAAAGGAAGATAGACAGTAGAAGAGAGAAAACTCCAATCTTTGTTGCTGACTTGATTGCTCGAAATATATGAACAATCATACACGCATTCGCTCTCTCTCTCTCTCTCTCTCTCTCTCTCTCTCTCTTCAACATCTGAAAGCCGTACGTATGTCTGCAAATTATTAACTAATCGATTCCATTCAATCCAAGAATCTCCACTCATTCGATATAGACTGTAGAGTTTGATTGAGTGACCATCAAGTTTATAGTTTATTTAAAATTCTAATCATACAGCCGTGATCCGAACAAAACAGTTAGACAATAAATTAATTTGATGGCCAAAGAAGTTATGTTATATAATTTTTTCGGTATAAAATTTTTTATATAAATAGAAGGGCGAAAGGCTGTTTTCTTTTTTTGTTTAGAGAGATAGTAGAACGCTACTTGCTTTCATTCATTAAAAGTATGAATTAGTACTACAAGGATGAAGGCAGCAGGGCTATCGGAAAACACGGAAAAACCTGAACGTACAAGGAAAAAAAAAAAATATAGAGATTCTTTCCAAGAAATGATAAGCTGCTGAGGCCTTGCACTCTAGCACGGATTCCATGGGATGTTCCGAAAGATAAGGTGGGGTTCCGACTTTCATATGCTTATCAGCATGCAGCTAATCGGCTAGTCCCTTTGTTCTTTCTGCCCCCGTTCCCCCCCTTCCACCTATTCAAGAGCTACGTGCACAATCGTCAACAATTCCGCTGGACGTCTCAAGGGCCTATTCCATAAAAACATTAAGGCAATGCTGATTACAGCGTGATAGATGTCACTGATCGGCATGTATGCCTGCCACAATACACGGCAATGTCCCCGGTCCTTCCTCTATCTTACAAGGATTCAGCTGGTAGGGAAGTTTTTTTTATAAGAAATAGCTCAACAGATATACTTTAGACTTAAGTCCGTATTCGGAGCCTCCATATCTTGTTGACACTTCGGTCCACGTACCGCCGATTTTAGATTCTATAGGTCGATTTAAATGAGGAAGGAGAACTGTGCATCCCGCCATCTCCCCTATCGTGTCAACCTGTGCCTTTGGAAACTGCTAACACTCGCTTGAGCGCGAGATAGAGGGGCTAGGGCGGGCATACCCAGAGCCTCTCCAGAATCCTATACAATTCACTCCTCTTTTCAACGACACTCCTTTTAACTCTGGGGGCTCGTTTTTGTATTCGCTCCGCTATACACATCGGAAGAGGACCTTGAAGTGTTTGATCCCGACACATCTATCGACTTTAAAAATTCTTGAATCAAATATTGTAGCATATATATTCATTTACAGATAATTTTTTATGTCAAAAAATTATTGTGAAGGCTCGAATATATCTATATTCGATTATACCATACTCTAGTTTCAGTGATAAGATTTTACGGAATAAGATATCATTAAATATTTACTCTGATTATCTAAACACGCTAATAAGAGGAATTCGCAGATATCCAATAGAAAAAAGGGCATGCTTCTAACAAGGATGTACTCGTACTCATATAGAGTACAATCAACATGGATAAAAACTACTCGGTTATCTTGAGAATTCTAGTGCATTCTGGACTTGCAAAAGTATCATATTCGAAGAATAGATATGGAAATTAGAAAAGGTGTACCATTAAGCATTTTGTTATGTACAAAAGTGATAGAAATTATTTTGCAGAGATAGCCTATAGACATTAATGTGCCAATTCCCATAAATGTGGATATAACGAGGGCACGATCATCTTACGATTGTCATGCATTTTTCTGTTTAAGCTCTAACTACAAGTAAAATAGATTTGGCAATCCTGCAACTTACAATAACAAAAGAAGGGAGATGGAAATGCCAAAAGTATTTTGCGTTCCACCCTATCTTTGCAACTAAATCTTACTTGTCAGGGATATTCCACACACAAATTTGTCCTGTCTGCCACAATTGAAAGGAATTTCACCTTAGTGAATGTATGTTTGTGCAAAAGCTGAACAATGAAAAATGGTTTGATATTCAACTACAATAAGTGGCAACACTACTCGAACTATAAAACAACTATATTTACACCAAATTATCATGCTGAAGCATCATGAATTCGAGCAGCTACTAAGATTTTTAACTTTTCTCGAAAGCTTTGGAGACATCTGTCAGCTTTAACAACCAACTTGACCAATTTTTTTTTTGGATATAGTTCTTCAACTGACAAAAAAGAAATATGGTACAGTTGTTGATGCAAATGAAAATCAAGATAAGTACTATTCAAGTCATTACAAAAATGAACTGGAAATATATCAATACAGCATATTTTAACTGCAGTGCTTTCTTGATAACTTTTGAGCAACTAAAATTAATCACAAGTGAAGGGAAAAATATGGCCAGCAGTATAAGCATCCTTTCAATGACGGACAATAAGTTAAGCTAGCAGGCCGCGCAATGCTATTCGACTCACCATATAAACAGACTGCTACAATCTCCGCTGCATCATTTTATTTCGAGATGGGAATTCTGTGAGACAACTTTTTATAATATGTAAAAGTGTTCGAATACGGTATGACAAATAACCATGTAGCATTCTAGATAGTTATCTAGCGACGTTTTGTGCAAAATAATAATTGCATGTATCTTGCCAAAAGATCCTTTCTAAAATTGTGAAAGCAATTGCTCATAGGCATTAAGGATTCTTAGTCATAGAATATATAGTAAAAAAGCTGAACGGACAATAGTTCTATAGCCGAAAATTACATTTGTACCAGCGACGTGATATGATCCCTTTCACATTAAAATTCCCAATTTTCATTTTAGGACGAACTCACAAAGCTTGTTTAGAAGATACAATTTTGTTTGGCTTTTTCAATGTTAGTCATCTTTTAATTTAAAGAGCGATGCTCTTCTACAGCTTAAGAACAAAAGACCAAGGTATCACTCTTTTCAGCTGTTGGACATGCATCGCAAATTACCATGAGTGACAGATTGGAATCAATGAATAGGCACAACAAGCACGTGATATGGAAGCACACCTCCGTGGAATCATGGCGAAGATCGAACAGGGTGAAAGTTTAGAAAGGGACGGATCTAATCGCTATCAAGGCTATTGCTAGGTGCTCTTAGAAGGCAAAGGCTCTGGGTTGTCCACTCAATTTGCTTCATTCACATTCGGAAATAAAGATCAACTTACACACAATATGTAGACAAGCTGTGAAAACTCCAATGGGACGCAAAAGTTCAAATTTTATAATGGTTCTAATTTATCCAATCTGGGTTAATAATAGAAAAAAAGGACATAAAACAGGGAGTAATTAAGACAAAGAGCAAGTATTGGCATACTTAAATAACTACATTAGCAAATTACTGTTGTCTGGAACAAGGGTGCTCACAGCGGATGAAACTAGAAAAGTAAAACTTCTGAGTCTGGAATGAGGAAGTCGGTAACTATAAATAGTGCCTTAAAAAATAATCAAACTTAGAGAGTAGCATATATTCAACGTTATATGTCAGTATATATATACAGAGTTAGCTATATATCCAAGATTAGTAGTTAATTCAATTATACCTCATGAACTAATTCATCTTCTGCCTTATATAATAACAGGTTCACTTGATTGACGCTACGCTTTACCTTCTGGTTTGTTTCGGATTCTCTCTGACAGAAAGAAGAATCAATAAGGTGGGATCATAGACCACAAGAGTTACGATAGTAGTGCTTAAACATCGGGCGGCATTAAACAGAAGAGAATCATATATGTAATGAATAGTAAATAACTATTCGATGACGTAGGTCACTGCCTTTGTCTACGTACTAGGTGCGATTAAGGATCTTAAGTGAATTGATTATATTGAGTTCGACGAGCAAACAATGAAAGCTTAGACAAGTATTGGTCAAAGAACGTAGCCTCATATAGTGCCTGTATCAACAAATAGCTTTTGACCGAAGGGCGTCTCGAATTTTGTGTGAGGCTTTCGGATAGTATAGACAAATCCGTTACAACCAATTTCAGGCATGAAATTTATATGAAAAGGGGGAAAATCTGCATACCGGTACCCATAGTCCTATTGAGTCGCCGCCTGAAAGAACTTTTCATGTAAACATGTCAGTAGTAAAAGCTTAGTGACTGAAGTATGAGATAGCAACTACACGAAAATATCTGTCCCTCCGTCATAGCTTGCTGATCTATGATGTTATATCTTATGTTCTTTCCGGTACATATGGGCAAACACATAATTGGTACTATGAAGGCAGATTCTCATTTGCCGCGTTTTGCAAATGTGACGCACAAGAGTCTTTATATCTACTTCCATTCACACTAACATCTCCACAGCCTAAGGCTCAATTCGGTGCAATCACTTTGCTCCTTCTTTGATGTAGGGAAAGGAATGTAAACACTAATTCGTGGCTAAAATACGGCAAAATTTAAATAGAAAAATTTGCTAAGAAGCGGAAGTTTTATGCTATCGAATAATTATCGGACAGAGAACAGGACCGCTACAACAGTCGGAAGCAGATCAGGTAAGCACAGGGCCACAACAAATCGCGGGGTCGCCAAATAAGCGTAGGACGGACACGAATCGTGCCAAGCGAGGGACCCGACTAAACCTTTCCGCATTCGACTAATATGTAGCGAATCGACCCGCCAGCAGATAATAACTCGTTTGGGCCAAAACCCAGTCAGCCCAAAATGGCTTAACTGCATTCTCTCTACTAGGTGATACGGCATATAGTATAATAATCGAGAATCAGTATCTATCGATTGTGGAACTCATCTGGGAGAGTTACAAACCACCGTTTAGACCTGACTTACTCGTCGAGAATCAACCAGGTCAGCAGGACAAGAACCGTATTATCAGGGATGGTGAGTTCTAGAAGTGTGGCTCCTGCCCGGCTGGCTACTTTATGGGTTCAAAGAGGTGCCTTTCACCAATCGTTACGTGTAGCAGTTTGTCGCGATTAACATTAGCTCTCAACGACTGTCCGTGCTGGTATTCGGCTGTATATACCAAAGGTGTATACGAACCGGCGTGGCTTAGAAATAATAACTCGTGGGGCCCAAAAATCGGCAAAAATGCGTTAAGCCATTTATTGATTAATAGCGGATGTAAGGAGTCTCATTATAAAACGATCGAGGAATCAGATATCCATGACGATGTGCCGGACATTCGAGGTCCCAAACTCTCGCCTATTTGGACCCGGACGTGGCATCAGGTTCATCGATTGGTGGGATTTTGGGGAGCGTTACAAAACTCCGACCCTGTTTAGACCATGAGTCCAGCGTCGGTCCAACCAGATCACAGATACAAACCGGTCATCAGCGAACAGTATTCAGACAACATGTGAGATTCTAGAGGTGCTTCTACGGTTTCAAGAGACGTGGCTCCCCAACGGTTGGTGTAGTATTGGTGTCCCCGATAGCACTTATCTTCTCACTTCCGGTGGTTATTCGGTCGTTTGATTACAAAATTGTAAAAAACCAAACCTGCAGCGTAATAACTTGTTGGACGCCCCAACAACCAGTCCAAAATACTTAACGACATTTATTATTAATAGGTGTAGGGCTAGTTATATTACAGTAATCGGAGCATCAAGATCCGATACGATGTGGAAATTTGGAGCGCTTACACTAATATGCTAGCTTGGAATAAAAATATCGCATAATAATGAACTTAGGTCTATTCAATAACACATCGGTAGTATAGTTGCAGTGTATATTTTGACAGATATAATTGTAACGTCTGTACGTCACCGTAATCAATTGCGTCACAATAAGTGTGTTATATTTTAGCCCCGATCTCTTAACCACATGCCGGTATAGAATAAGATGAAAATAAACACTCAGCATGTTTTCCCATCAAATGACTTCAACTAGAAAATATTGCAATCCGTTACGTGTTCGTTTAAACCATCAATTGTCAAGATAAAGTACATCATGCTATTATGAATGAATCATTCAATTGGTGCTCTGAGGCACTACCATGCCAACGGTTGTAGATACTAAGGTCTATATATTAGTTACACTATTGTTAAAATCGTAGTTCCAATTATACTAAAGTTAGTTCAGGATGGAAGAAGAGACGAAAGAGACTTGATATCATAAGGATTATCGATTTCGTGTAACAGAACCTGATACGATGAGGATTATTTGAGGGCCACTCATTATCCATAAAATTGTTAGGTACACTAATTGATTCCGACAAAAAATTAGAAATTAATATAAAAGAAAAACAGAGTTAGTAGAAAAGACATGATAATATGATATTTACATCTTATTATGTCCTCATTATAATGAGGCTCGTATTTAGGCTGGTTTGAGCTTCATGGTATACGTAGAATGTTGTTCCGGCATAGGATAGGTACGAAGCTTCAGGTATAAGCGAGGAACGTAGAGCCAATTTTACCTGTTTGCGATGACATGGTTGTTACTAGGAATAAGGTAAATAGCGTTCTCAATTGGATGGGTTAAATGAATAGAAGGAATCAAAAGTTATAATTTGAAATTAACATTATATTATCTTAGATATATTATACATTCAAATATAAGTTAAGAAATAAATAATAATAAATTAGATAAACTCAACAATCCCCTACCCCTACTCACATTCATAATTATTAATTTAACTATTTCACTTAATTTAATTAATTATACTTATTTTTATATTTCTATTTTATAAGTAATAATACTTCCTTTCCTGGCTTTCTTTATTACGGTCCTCCTCTTTTTTTTCCTTTAATGAGTAACTTAATTAGTTATATGAATTTTTTTAATAATTATTACTTAATTAATTAATTAATTATTTTTTAACATTATTACTTATATTAATTATTATAAGTAAAATTATTAATAATTAATTATAAGTAATAAATTAATTAATAATAATTATCTAATTATTAATAATTAATTATAAATAATAAATTAATAATAATATCGATTATCTATTTCTTAAGAATAATAATTATTAATAATAATTATTTAATTAATAATTATTAATAAATAATAATTATTAAATTAATAATTATTATTATCTAATTATAAATAATTAATTATAATTCATTATTTATTTATTTATTTTATTATTTAAGCAATAGATAATAATTCAAATATATTAATTAGATTAATTAATAGTTTACTATCATTAAATTTTAAATTTATATTTAATTAATCTTGTTCTCATTCGGGAACAAGCTTGTTCCAGGAAAAAGGTAGAACAACAATTCCAGCTAGTTCCAGTCTTATACCAGCTAGTTCCAAAAATCCGAAAACTACTGTTCTCGGTTACCAAACGCTGCGTTTGGGAACAAAGGGGGGAACAAGGGCTTATTCTCTCCCTTGTTCCCGAACCAAACACTACCTTACTATATCATATTAACTACAACAAATAATTTCGAACATGCTAATTAACAGCTTCTAACTATAATTTATCAAGTGATCTCTCATGGAAAGCACTTACACTCTAAATTTTACGCTCTTAAGATATTTGTTGAATTGCCCCAAACGCGCGTAACATATGAATACATGATTATATAGTAACTTTACCTTTCTCTTTTTCTATATGCGACAAATTTGAAGAGCGTCCAATTGATGATCAAAGCAGGTTTCTACCTGGTAGCTGCAAATCTGTGAATTGATTTGAATTAGGGTTCGTATCATCAAAAGATATACATAAATATATACTTGCACAACAAGTAATTCCCGCTCTACCTCTTAATATCGAAATCAAAAGAATAATAATTTGTGATTATTTAGAACTAGTATGTAAACCAAATTTTATTTTGTTATGCTTTGAAGTTTTCTACCTGGAATGGAACGAGGCGCCGTGGCGGAGGAGGGTGGCGGCCGCCCCGTGAAAGGGTTTGACGTGTCGGAGTTGGCGAGCGAGAGAGAAACGGGGAAGGGTTTAAGATGAAGACTCTGCGCCCGGCCCATTTTGATTTTACGCCCTTCTTTTTGCGGGCCGGATCATGTCCTAAGCGGGGTTTCAAAGAGGAATGAAGGTCGGGCCGGGCCCGGCCCATTTAGATCTTTGTTTGATGACTTGGTGGTCTTTTTCTTTTTCTTTTCCTTTTTTTTTTTTTTTTTTTTTTTTTTGGTTCTCTTCGTGCCCATGCTTTAGTTGGCATGCCGCAGAGGAAGAAGGGTTTTCTCTCGCAGACAGATATTTCATGTGAGGCATACGCCTGAAACATTTCATCGAATCACGTGCATTAACAAAATTTTAACGCCTCGTAGACGTCGCTACTATTTCTTTAATTTTTTCAAAATATAAATCTACATATAATTTATGTGCAGAAGGGATGACAAATTGCATCGCAATTCTTACATACAAGTATTGTTTGATACTTTGACATAAAAAAAAAATAAAAATATTTTTTATTTTTATAATTTTTTTCAATAAATTATTACTCATTATTTAGTTAGAATTCATTGCAATTAAGCGAATCTTTATGGTTAATTTTTAACTATGTATAATTAGTGTTTAAAATTAATTTTTAAAAAAAGGCAACATCAATCAAAAGAGCCTAATTAAAAGGCATTAAAAAACTAAATAATGCCAAAGAATATTTTAAACCCCATACTTTCATAAAAATTTGAACTCGTGAGTGATCTCATCAATGATCAAAAGCAAAATAAAATTCTCAGGGAAATATATATGGCAATGGAGCCTCTCCCAGGTCTTAATATAGGTCGTAACAATATGCGCACGCGAGAGGACGGTGACATCTCGTCGAAGTAAGTCCATAGTTAGTTAAAGGGCGGTGACATCTCGGGTCGAGTAAGTACCATAGTTAGTTAATTCGGATTCGGCAAATTCGGTACGGATATAATTTCGATAAAATTCGTCTTCTAATTTTTAAATTCGTTGAAAAATACGACTAAAAAACGGATTCGGTAATTATTCGGATAACGTGATTTATACGGGTAATATACGTTTATCATTAAAAATTCGGAATAAAAAATTCGGCTATATAAAATTAATATACTATATATATATTATTATTTATAATTTTTAATAATTATATATATTAAAATTATGATAATAATATTATAATATTATTTAAAATATTAATAAATAAAATATATATATATATAATATATAATATATATATATATATATATATATAATGAGAGGAGCCACGTCATCCGGTCCACCGAGGCCAATGGCGCTCGTGGACCGCGGCATTGTCTTTCCTGCGAGACCGCGCGCAAACGCCGTGATTTTTTTCTATTCATTTTTTTTTTCTGCGGACGCACGAGGAGTCGCAGACGGCGTCGGGCGAGATGGAACCGTAGCCGCGGCCCTCTTGCTCCGCGCATCGGCCAGGGCGGCGCGGAGGAGAGGACGACGACGAGCGTCGCCGACTGGCCAGGTCGTTTTTTTGGCGAAAAGGATGCGTCGGGTGAGGCAGGAACCGTAGCTGCAGCCCTCTTGCTCCGGCGCCGGCATAGGGCGGCGGCGGAGGAGGACGACAACGCGAGCGTCGCCGCCGATTTTTGAGCGAATTATTGGAAATCGCGAATATTCACTGATAATTATTTTTGGAGATAAAAACGCTTTTTTTTTCGCACTTTTGGAAACAAAATACGTTTAGTGCGTTTAATTCGGCTATTAAAAAATTTACGAATAATTTACGTATTATTCGCAAATTTACTAACTAGGATAAGTACTCCCCGTCATACGGTCCGGCACGGCCATTTAATTCCTAACTTATCATCTTTTATGTCCAACACAACTCAATGGGTCAATCTCCGAACACATCCCACCCGCCACGCCACGCACGCTGTGTAGATTTGGGCCCAGCAGTGGGACCAATCTGATTCATGGGACGCAATTACATTATATATTTCTTGTATAGTTTTCTAGATTTGACCATTAATCTGTGCAATCTCTCACGTCACAAATATATTCTGGGATGAAAAACTAATCTAATTCCGTGAACATTTTCTTAGGCCCGTTTGGTTGCGGTATAAGCGGAAATAACGAATGTTACTCCGCTATTCGCCAAACGAAATAATTTTTGGCCGGAATATTTTATCTAGTCAAATTTTGTTATTCCCGACTATTCCGGATAGTAAGGAATTATTTTGATGGAATAGTGCTATTCCAAATTTTAATTTCAAATTTATTAAAAATATAAATTAAATTAAAACTAAATTATATAAATATAATAGTATATATATAATATATTATTTTATTATTAATTATTAATATCCTATATTAATCCATATTATTTTATATTTAAATATTAAATATTATAATAAATTTAATAATAAATTATATTTAAATATTATAAAAATTTTTTTTATTAAATTTAAGCTTAAGTAGAATTTTAAAAAATATTAATTATTAATAATAAAAAATTTATAAATTTATTAAAAAAATTATTATTATCAAATTTATAAATTTATTATAATAAATTATTTTTATTAATTGTTCCACCCCTATTTTTATTTTCAAAATTTTAAATTTTAAATTTTAAATTTGATATTTTAAATTTTTAAATGTTAAAATTTGATATTTTATATTTTTTAAATTTAAATTTGATCTTAAATTTAAAGTTTGAAATTTAAAATTTAAAATTTAAAATTTTGAATTTAAATTTTGAGATTTTAAATTTTAAAATTTAATTTGAAATTTTGAAATTTAAAAATTAAAATTTTAGATTTCAAAATATATATATATATATAATTTAAAAATTCAAATTCAAATATTAGGATAGGGATAATATCATTATTTTTTATTTATAACTATCCACTTTAATTCTTATTCCATCTTACTTAACCAAACGTTATTTTTTTTATTCCTAGAAATAACCCAATTTTCAATTAAACATAAAATTAATTTAATCTTGACTTATACCTCAATTTATACTTATCCCTAGAATAACTATTTTTTACTTATCTCTAAACTAAACGATACCTTAGATTTTTTAGCTTTTTGTCTATTCTTGTTCTTGAACATGGGTTGTCTTGTGAGAATGAAAAAAAGTTTTAGTTCTACAGTAGGGTATAGTATTTGTCTATAAAGAATATTTCAGCAGTACCAATTGGAGTTTATGGTTTATGGCAATCCATCCAAACATCAGCAAAACAGAAGGCTCTGAACGGAAGTCGTTATTTTTAGACTTTATTGCACTTTTTTACTTTTAACTCCAATCTGGCAACCGACTGTTCCTAACGTAAGTGGCAAAAAAGTTTGGTTGTTGATATTCGAGACCCAAGTTTGAATCCTAGCTGATTCACATTTCCAGTTTTGTTATTTTTAAACGAAATAAACGAAGCGGGTAGCATGTCATTCTCTCAAAAAAAAAAAAAAAAACCTCCAATCTGTCAACAAAGTTTCATTTTGGATGAGATTAAATAATAGAGCTTTCTAAGTGCTGCTTCGTTCCTAGGAAATGCATGGAAAAGATTGTTTTTTATGAATTTTTTTTTAGCGCATTTAATTTAAAAAAGGAAAAAAAAATTTATAACATTTTTCTAGATTTTACGGAAAATTATTGTTTTTGTTTTTTGAACCTTTTTTTGAAAAACAAAAACACTAATTTCTCATAAAATATGAAAAAAATATTTTTTTAAGAACTAGAAGGACAAAAAATTGAAAAAGAAAATCACAAAAATATTTTTCTTAAAAGATTTTTTTCATAATATTTTTAAGAAAGGATAATTGTCCATATACCTCTCAAAATTTCAAAAATATCTAATTTACTCCTTTTTTTGGTTTTTAATATATCCCTCATATATTTCTCTGTTATTCAAAATGCCCCTGCAGTTACTACCCGTTAAGTTATTTCAGATTAAACGTGAGTTAAATATCTAACAGAGTTAAAAAATATATATATATCTCTTTTGTCTTTAACTTAAGGGCAAATAAGACAAGTTGGTGATAGTAGAAAAGTATATTTGAAAAGATTAAAAATTAAAATACTTTTTTTTTCCTAACTGAATGGCAAATAAGAAAAGTTGGTGACGATAGAAAGTATATTTGAAAGACCGACCGTCCCTAGAGCAAGTGGCAAAGTGCTTGGTGGTTGGTATCCGACACCCAAATTCGAATCCTAGTTGATTCACATTTTCAGCTAAGTTTATTTCTTAATGAAATAAACGAAGCTGGTAGCGTGCTACCTATCTCTCAAAAAGAAAGTATATTTGAAAGGATAAAATAACAATTTCACAGAAATAATGGTTATTGATAACAGTTCACTAACAAAATTTAACCCTAGAGATATATTTAAAATAACTTGAATATAAAAATAATATTTTTAATATTAATTTTTTAAAAAAGATAAATTAAAAAATCGAAATATTTTCAGGAGTATCAATTACCCCTTTTTTTTAAGAACAAAGGAGCCGCTTGCCTTCCTTAGTGGGCCTTTCCAAAAGTGGGATAAAGACAGGTAGCATCTAAACTGATTTTGTTTTTCACCCTAGTAGATTCGAAATTCTGTGTGAAATCTTTAAAATTTTTTCCTTTTATTTTTAATTAATTTGTATTTTTATATTTCCTATTACACCAAGTAGGTACTTCCATTTGAAGCCTCTATAAATATTTCATCTAATGAAAATTTTCGTTTTTTAAACCACGAACTTTATCATTGCTATTAATTAATAACCACCGACGTTGCTGATTTACTGTTAAATGTCGTTTTAGCGGTGGCTAATCCATATTAATCAACTCTTAGACAATATATGGTATTAAATGCCTATCAAACTATGACATGTGGAGGATGCTCAAGTTAATTACAGTTGATTATATCAACTTTTAATGATCAAAGCTATAGAGTGGGCCAAAAATATCTCCCATTGAATTGTAAGTGTTCGACAGTGACAGGAACTTCATTCAAAGTTAACATCTGGGAATTGAAATGACGCCGAGGAAGCTTCGCGGCGCTTTCCGAGTTGTCTTTGTAGTCTTACTTTAATGCTTCCTTTGAACAAAAAATAATAGATAAAAAATAAAACTAGAAAACTGTTTATAAATTTTAATGAAAAGACACAATCTTTCCTCCAACCTGAATGCCAAATTCAAAAGAAAAAAATTATATAATGGTGTATAAGATGAACCACGCTATACCATGAAATCTAACTAATCGACAATAATTTAAATAATGCACTGCTATTTTGTTTTTTTAATCTTTTTAGCTAAAATAACATTAGAAAGCTATATAGAAGTACTCCTCTTAGTACAAAGCTAGGGAGTACGTACTGAGAAGATAATAGAAGAGTAGTCATAGGCGAACAACTTAATTTAATGGAGACGACAATTACATTTTCGTGAGCAATTATTTAATTCTTATCCGAACAAATTCTCTTGCCACCGACTCTTGACTTTTCTGGGAATTGCTGACATAATTTAGGAAATGACCTAATAGTTGAGTTTTAAGGAAAGGGGGGGAAAATTTTAGAACTAATTATAACATAATTTTTTTATTTTTTCTCCGTTATTTTATAGCAGTGAGAAAATTCAGAACATGCAAATTAAAAAAATATAAATTTTCAAAAATCTAGTGCAAATAGAAGAATGCTTATAAAGAATAAATTATTGGGACTTTCTCTAACAGTTCTCTTCAAAGATGCAAGTCTTGATTTTAGTGGTAATTGATGAGAAAATAATATTTATAGTAGAATATCATATCCAATTCCATATGGATTACGCAAATTTGAGCATCGATGCAACACATATCCTAAAGAAGATGTATAAGTTTAAGGTTAACTTAGAAAGATAAAGTAATTGTCATGTTGCAAGCTCGACAAAAACGTACCACTATTCACTGGCCTTTCTTCACGCAATATCGAATATTAGTTTAGTCAATATTCCTCTATATATGGCAATAGTCATCCCAAAAGAAATTTTTAATAATACAAAAGATAGGAGATTGCATTACAACAAGAAAAAAAAAAAAAGTTTTCTAAAGTTAAAGCACTCGAAATAAAATTCTTCCACTTCTAGGACAAAGAAAACCAACTTAAAAATTTCAAATTTTCTAATGCCGCACTCAAGTAGCTAGTCTATAACGGGCAAATAATACGATGGAGAACAAATGCATAATAAACCAATAAATGAACAACTTTTTTTCGTGCTAGATGCCAATGGCAGGATAAACTAATCAACCACAATGATATAAAGTTTGTCGTTTTTTTTTAAAAAAAATATAGCATGCTATCCGTTGCGCTTATTTTCTTTAAATAATAAACTTAGCTGAAAATATTAATTAACTAGTATTCGAATTTGGGATCTCGAATACCAACCACTAAACTCTTTACTATTTGTGTTATGAACAGTCGGTTTGATAGGTATCTTTTACTTTCATTTAAAGGGCTATTTGATTATTGGAGGGGTGAAACTTAAGTTTCATTATTTTAATATTTCTTTTGGTGCAAGTTAAAAAATATTGTAATTTAAATTACGTTAGACCTTCATTTTACTTACTTTTGACTGTTTTCTCTAAAGTACTGAACTCAAGTTTCACTACTCTCAACTTTAACTAAAAAATTTATTAAATATTAGAATCTAAACTCTACTTCCTTTAAAATGAATTAGAGATATTTTTTTTTTTACAATAAGTTAAGTTTACTTCCAAACAATAACGAAAATTTAATTATTTAATAAATTAAATTTTATAGAAGTATCAAAATGAACAATAGAACTCAAAAAATTAATTTTATCAGTACCAAATTACATCGAAACAAACGAAAAAGGTAATTAAATTTAACACTATACGAGTTATATTAAAATAAATAATAGAAAATAATTATACTTTAAAAAAATTTAAATAACATAGCATTTGAGTTCCATTAGATCCAAACGTCCCCTATTAAGAGCCTGAGATCAAGTTTCCCTCCACACTAGACGGGCATTAACTTATACTGACTTTGAAATCGTTTTTAATAATAGTAATAATAATCATAAAATAATACCAATTTATTTTATTGCTTCCAATCTCTGAAGCTGGGATTACAGCTATGACATTTTTTTTTTGGTTAATTTTATATAGGTCCCTACAAATATGATGAATTACAAATATCCCTGCAAAGTTCAACTTTCATAAGTTATTCCAGCAAAAATCTTAATGTATTCAGATATGTGCTTACCATTAGGATCTGTTACAGAAATTTAGTTAACCACAGTTAAAATATTTAACCATGATTAATTAATAGGGTGAATTGATAATTTTTTTCTTCTTCTTCTTCCTCTTTCTCTTCATCTTCCTCTCCCTCTTCTGCTTGTCGGAGTGGCCGTCGTCGCCGTCGCTCGCGAGGAAGGAGATGCGGCAAACGATCGTGGTGGAGAAGAAAGATCGGGTGGTGCTCCTCGTGAGAGATCGGCGCTGACCTCGCCATCCCCAGCGGCGCCTTCGGCTGAGGTAAGTGTGGCGGCTGCCGGACAACAACTTCCGCTGCCTCCTTCTTCTTATTCTTCTTCTTCGTATCCTCTTTTTTCTCCTCCTTTTCTCTTCTTTCTTCTTCTTCGTTATTGTCGTCGTTGATGATGTGATCGTCGTGCTCGCGGGGCCGTCATCACGAGCGCTTCCAAATCAGCCGCACCATCGCCTTCCGCATCGCCGCTGCGGGCCTCAACCTCGTCCTCGTCGGCCACAACTCCGACAAGCTCCGTGACGTCGCCGGAGCCGTCCGCTCCAGTAGCCCAAAAAAGAAGAGAAAGAAAAAAAAGGATATTTGTGAGGGCATTTCTGCAAAAGTATACCAGCTAGAGCTTTTGAACAAACATATTTGTGAGGGTAAAAATGTTATTTCACAAATCTACTGTTAAAAAATAAACAGTTTTCTAACGGATGCTAATCAAAGGAACATATCTAAATATATTTAGATTTTTATAGAAATAATTTATGAAAATTGAACTTTGTAAGAATATTCCTGCAATTCACTATATTTTAACTTTTTTTTTTTTTTTTTACCAGAAGTATAACAGATTATTTTTGTCGGTTAGTTTGGCTACTATCACCGTGTCAGTGACCAGACCAAACGTCGCGGGGCGTTTTGGTAATTTCATGCACTAGCAGGAGACCAACAGCATCTGGAGGGACGCTTCGGACTGTATGTAGAATATGCTCCAAAATATTCGCTCCACTCACGTGGCTTGCCTCCGCTCTAACGCCGTTAGGAGCGCCGTCAATAGAAGGGAATGAAAACGTTAACGGCGTAGTAAACGGGGCGGGTTGGTGGGCTGTGGGAGTGAGTGCGGGCGAGGCTATAAATAGCTGGTGCTACCAATGGAAAAGGGCCCGTCCATTCTCTATCCCTTTCCCTTCGTTTTTACCTTTCTTTTCGCTCTCTCTCTCTCTCTCCTATTTTCACTCCTCTCATTTGCTGATTTGCATGGCCGCTAATTCGAAGGGGCGAGCGATCGCGGGAAGCTTCGGGAAGCGATTCGTGAACCAGATCTGGGCCTCTCGAAATCCTTCTCCGATTGCGGTTTTCGCTGCGTCGGATTCAAGGTACATCTCCTAATTGCTCAGCATTTGTTATGATCTCGTGAGATCAACCGATTTTTTTAGCTGCTCTCCGTGTGTTAATTCTTAGATTTGCTCTACTGATCGTTGCTAATATATTAGTTGCTTTTAGTCGCATCGATCAATATATGCTAATTAAGCACTGGTATAACTAGTTGTGAGATTTTTTTTTTTTTTTTTAAGCATCTGATGTTGTGAAATTAGTTGGTGATTTTTGCTTCTTGATGTGTTAGTTGTTACGTTTGTTTTAGCGATCGGTGCTATTACCATGATTGCTTCCACAGTCTAAGTATCAACTATAAGCAGTGATATATATCAATTAGTTATATATTTCAATTAGTTTTCCTTTTTCTGAGGTTCTCTTGCTTTTGTGGATCTTAGAGTTGAAATTTCGATAGGATCTATTCTGTTTTACCAGAGATGTAATGCAACTCTGTAAGGACATCTTCGGTAGAGTTTTTTTGACTTCTCCCCCTCTTTTTTTTTTTTCCCTTAATTTTTCCTATTTTTCAGTGCCTGGCGATGATATTTTCCACACAAAGTTCTTTATTTATTTATTTATTTATCCGCACTAATTTTGCCATCTCTACTAATTCCCAGAGAAATTATCGCCCTTGTTTCGTCTCCGTACCGGTTTTCCCTTTCTCTGTACTCTTTCCCGTCTTTTCTCTTGTTTTCTTCTGCACTCGCTGTGCGTAAAAGCGTACATGCTAAGAGAGCGAAGTCACAAAACGACAAAAAAACACTGTCGGACTTCACTAGGAACACAACCATCGCTTTAACCACTCGGGTAATTTGATCGTACCGTCCATCAATTGACGATCCTGATTTCATTTGGAGGCTCATTGGACGGTGGATTTGTGTGCCCCTCGATTACTCCGCACGCGTTTTTGAGGTGGACCATGCCTGCCGTACGATTCTTTCCCCCCGTTTATTAGAGCCGCACCGATGACTAACGTGAGCCGTGAGATGGGTATTGCGGTCCTACGGATACACGCAGATGCAACGGCCCTGATCGTTTGGTAGTCAGTCACCAACCTTTCCATCGGAGGCCACGCGTACGAGTGAGATTTGCTCTTATCCATCTCGATTTCCAGTTCCTGTCACGTTCTTGGCGCCTGCCCCGATGGTATCGGACGAATATATATATATATATATATATATATATATATATATATGTATATATAGAGAGAGAGAAGGTCTTCTGAGTGCTATTAGGAGTACAGAGGTCTTTAGTGTTCCTAAGCTGTTTTCGATGATAAAGCTTCTGAATCGACGATTGATTCCGTTAGACTTGATCTTGCGTATTTGAAATATCTAAAAAATAAATTTTGTTATTTTTCGATAATATTTACCTAACGATTGAAAGGAATAAAAAACAACGGCTGAAAATAAAAATCTCACAAAAAGTGGTGCTATAGTATTAAAATTTTCGATCAGAAATATTAAATTTGCTGTAAATAGTATAAAGAATTTTCTATTAAAATTTTATCTGATTTTGAACCTTTACGATCGGTAGGTAATGATATCGATAAATCGTAAAATTTATTTTTTAGATAGTTCAAATATGGTAGATCAAGTCTAACGGAGCCGATCGTCGATTCGGAAGCTTCATCATCGAAAACGGCTGCTCCTAATAGCACACAAAACCTATATATATATATATATATATATATATATATATAGTTCGGCTACTATATTCTTATGAGTACGATTGTTTTTGTATTTATAAGTCGTTTTTTATGGTAGAACTTTCGAATCGACGATCCATACCGTTAAACGTTATTTAGAGCATTTAAAATTTTTAGAAATCAAATTTTATAATTTTTTGATATTATTTATCTTGCGATCAAAAGATTTCAAAATTGATAATTTTTAACGGCTGGTATGAGATATTTACTAGTTTAACTGTGTAAAAAAATCGAAATCTGTTGAATTTTTGATAAAAAATTTTATTCACTGTCTAGATAAAGATCAATAATTCCAATCTTAAATTGAAGGATTCGATCATTCATCTTTAGGATATCATTCGATTTTAACCGTTTATNTTTTGCATGGCCGCTAATTCGAAGGGGCGAGCGATCGCGGGAAGCTTCGGGAAGCGATTCGTGAACCAGATCTGGGCCTCTCGAAATCCTTCTCCGATTGCGGTTTTCGCTGCGTCGGATTCAAGGTACATCTCCTAATTGCTCAGCATTTGTTATGATCTCGTGAGATCAACCGATTTTTTTAGCTGCTCTCCGTGTGTTAATTCTTAAATTTGCTCTACTGATCGTTGCTAATATATTAGTTGCTTTTAGTCGCATCGATCAATATATGCTAATTAAGCACTGGTATAACTGGTTGTAGGTTTTTTTTATTTTTTTTTTAAGCATCTGATGTTGTGAAATTATTTGGTGATTTTTGCTTCTTGATGTGTTAGCTGTTATGTTTGTTTTAGCGATCGGTGCATATATGCTAATTAAGCACACAGTCTAAGTATCAACTATAAGCAGTGATATATATCAATTAGTTATATATTTCAATTAGTTTTCCTTTTTCTGAGGTTCTCTTGCTTTTGTGGATCTTAGAGTTGAAATTTCGAGGGGATCTATTCTGTTTTACCAGAGATGCAATGCAACTCTGTAAGGACATCTCCAGTAGAGTTCTTTTACTCCCCCTTCCCCCCCTCCCCCCACCCTCCCTGTCTTTTCCTTTATTTTTTTTTATTTTTCAGTGTGTGGCGATGATATTTTCCACACAAAGTCCTTTGTTTCTTTATCCGCACTAATTTTGCCATCTCTACTAATTCCCAGAGAAATTATCGCCCTTGTTTCGTCTCCGTACCGGTTTTCCCTTTCTCTGTACTCTTTCCCGTCTTTTCTCTTGTTTTCTTCTGCACTCGCTGTGCGTAAAAGCGTACATGCTAAGAGAGCGAAGTCACAAAACGACAAAAAAACACTGTCGGACTTCACTAGGAACACAACCATCGCTTTAACCACTCGGGTAATTTGATCGTACCGTCCATCAATTGACGATCCTGATTTCATTTGGAGGCTCATTGGACGGTGGATTTGTGTGCCCCTCGATTACTCCGCACGCGTTTTTGAGGTGGACCATGCCTGCCGTACGATTCTTTCCCCCCGTTTATTAGAGCCGCACCGATGACTAACGTGAGCCGTGAGATGGGTATTGCGGTCCTACGGATACACGCAGATGCAACGGCCCNTTGATATTATTTATCTTGCGATCAAAAGATTTCAAAATTGATAATTTTTAACGGCTGGTATGAGATATTTACTAGTTTAACTGTGTAAAAAAATCGAAATCTGTTGAATTTTTGATAAAAAATTTTATTCACTGTCTAGATAAAGATCAATAATTCCAATCTTAAATTGAAGGATTCGATCATTCATCTTTAGGATATCATTCGATTTTAACCGTTTATTTTATTCTCACTTAATGGATTTTATTATGATTTTAAAAAATTACGAAATTTAGTTTTTAGAAATTTCAAATACTATAGATCATATTTAACAGAGTGGATTGTCGATTTAGAAGCTTCATTATCAAAAACAGCTTATAAGTAGGACTATGTACTCATAAGAATATAGTAGACTCTCTCTCTCTCTCTCTCTCTCTCTATATATATATATATATATATATATATCCAAAATGCCCCTTCTGTCCCTATGACACTGTCCCTATAACACGAAACAGCTTCCTCTCTCTTACCCGAAGAAATGCCAAAGTCTATAATCTAATAAAAGGTTGTTGCCTTGCAGCATACAACCTTTTAAGTAAAGGATTGGTAATATACCTTTTTTTAATATTATTATGTTAGTAGTAAAGAAAGGTTGATAAAAACTAGTGAAAAAAAATTATGATTTTTAGGAATTAAGAGTTGTAGAATTATAATTAAATTAAAAAGTTATTATAGAACTACCATTGCTCTTTTGTCCGTCGTCCAAATTACTTTTAAGATGAGAAATACTTTTAAGATGAGAAATGCTAGTATGGGTACAAACCTTTTAGAGGGCTGAAAGATTGCAACTCTTAGTCCAAATATTGTAGTTATTTATTTAGACTTTAATTTGTTTAAAATCTTAGTATTATCTGCAGGAGAGGAGTGCACGCTTCATCGTACGACAAGAACGCGGAGGATCTGGTGCACCCGGTGGTGTTGCCGGACCATGTGATCGAAGCTGCTGTGTCGGACAAGTACTGGGGCCCGCACCCTACGACTGGCGTTTTTGGGCCCGCCGCCGCCGCCACCGCCACCGCCACCGCCGGACCAAAGGACGGGCTGGGCAACACAGCTGCTGTGGCGGCGGGGAATGGTGGCGGGTCGACGGTGCTGGACCAGAAGGTGTGGTTCCGCCCCCTTGAGGACGTCGACAAGCCTCCCCACCACCCGGACCTCAACTAAACCCGTGGGGCACTAGGATTCGTGCAGGCCCCACTGCCTGCACCAGTTCTTACTTAATTAGGAGTGGCAATAGTAAAGAATAAGCAGCACTAGTTGCACTAGTAGAGTGCACGCATAATATATGGGATGCACAGTATCGTTCCGTGCGTGTACGTGTATGTTGGTGATGTACTACTACTACTGTGGCGATCTCCGTGTACTGGATACTTGGTGTGGTTATATACTACTGCTATTACGGCTTGGATTGGTGTCCTTTCTCTCTCTTGCGCGCGCAATATCTTTATCTTTTATGAGTGCCGTGTGCATAGTTTAGACGCTATTAAACTATCATGACTAATTTAATTGATCGTGTGCAAGCAAGGTGGTCGATGTCTCCTGAAATTACTTGGGATATTGGTAGGCTGCCACTTTACCTTCTTGTTTGTGTATGCCTTGTCCTTGGAGCTATCGTGGCCAGCCAGTTGATTAGGTGCGCATGAGGGTTTATAAAATAGATAAATAATGTATCTCTTCGTGGACCTTTTGATGTAAGATTATAGTAAAGACGTGTAGTGCCGAAACGTGGGAACTGGATCATTTGAACAGATGTGAAGATTCTTATCGGGAACCTGAATAATTTGCACCCAATGTGAAGTATTTTTATCGGGCTTTATCGATCTGTCGTGTGCAGCCCCATCATACTTGGTGAAGTGTTACAGAGTGAATTCCTGAAATCATGGAGAGGTCACCACTAATGCTTCTGATGGCACCACAATCACCACACTGGTTGCATGGACAAGAGATTAAAAAGCTAATTAGTCAGTTTAAAAGTTTCATAACAGTTTATTATCAGCTCCACTCCACTCACCACTTGGCTTCCTCTCCTTTTCGGCCCATTCAGTCTGATCTTTTTGTCAATAAAAAATGAAAAGTACCGTATGGGCCTGTAAATTTCTAGCAAGTTAGATGTGTACTTTATCAAGCTGATCAGAGTCCACCGGGAAGCTAAAAAGAGCTATATAATTTCTTATGCGGATGCCATCCAACTCTCGATTCATATTTAAAAAGTAGATTCTTTAGAACATCGATACCCACTAAACGTCTTGCTTGTATTTATCCACTTATTTATTCGCTTGCACTAATAAATAGCCATTTATTTCTCAAAAAAAGAAAAAGAAGATGGTCTGCTACCTCTCTCAAAAAAATGAAACGAAAACATAAAAAAAGAGGCTTTTTTATCAAATTAATAAGCTTCCTCCAGAAGCCTGACTGCCTCATTCATTCTTTTGGAATGGGCCAGCAGGATAGCTTATTAATGGGAGCGCCAGTAATTCAGCTACACTGCAATCTATTTACGGGAACAACCAATCTAATTACTCAATGAAATGGTGAACGTAGCAACTTTAGGATTCACACAGTTTAAATGACTATACCCCAACTGCCATCAAGGATATAGCTTGTTGACTAGAGGTAATTAGAAACGTTTCCATAAGTTGTCCCTGGCTGCTGCTTTGACTCGCTGTTAGGTCGAACTGATTACATAAATTCCAACTGAAGCTCCCAGCTGCCTAACTAAGTACTTAAAACTCAAATCCAACTTAACTACTCAAATCGGAAAACTTTGACATCAGGAATAGATGGATGACTTGACGCGAGAACCCTAAAAATGTATCTCACAGTTTGAACTTTGAACAGACAAAAGTCCTACCGAAAGGGGAATAAAATTTCTATCTGATGATTGCAGAATAAAAGGAAGATAGACACAAGTAGAAAGAGAGAAAAACCAACTCTTCTTGTGCTGCTTGATAGCTCGAAAATATAATGACAAATACATACACGCATTCACTGTCTCTCTCTCTCTCTCTCTAATACATACACGCATTCACTCCCTCTCTCTCTCTCTCTCTAATACATACACGCATTCACTCCCTCTCTCTCTCTCTCTCTCTCTCAACATCTTGAAAGCCTAGGTAAGCCTGCAAATTAAACTAAACGACTTCCCCTTCATATAAAAAATCTCATACTCATTCGATATAGAAGCGTAGAAGGTTCTTGATTGAGCGACCATCAAGCTTATAGTTCATTTAAATTCATAACTACAGTACGAGCCCGTGATCCGAACAAAAACAAGCTAGACAACAAGAACTTATTTGAATGGCAAAATAAGTTATCTTATAATAATTTATTTCGTATAAAAATTTTCTTATATAAATATAAGGCAAAGGTCTAGTTTTTATTTCTTAAAAATTCTTGGCATCCATAATTTGGTAGTATAATATATTTCATTTATAAGATAATTTATCTTATTTCAAAAAATGATTTGAAGGTCGAATATACTATATTCCATTCTACACATTAACACTCCTGGCTTTCAGTGATAATAGAAAATTCTCATACGAAATAAAATACCACTGAATATCTTACTCTAAACTACGCCTAATACGAGAATTCAACAAGATATCACAATGGAAAAAGGGCCGCGTACTCTAACAAGGAATGTACTCACTACTCAATATAGAGTACAATAGCAATGATAAATCATACTCCCCTAAATGGATCTGAACTTGCAAAAAGATCACTCATTCGAAAGAATAGATACCGGAAATTAGAAAAAGATGTGCCATTAGCATTTTGTTGATACAAAATAATAGCAAATTATTTGCAGAATAGCCCTAATAGACAATGTAATGACCGGTAACTCCCCTAAATGTTGTGATTATAACGAAGGGCACGATCAATCTACAATGCTCATGCACATTTTTCTGTTTAGCCTCTAAAACTACAAGTAAAATAGATTTGCACATCCTGCAACTACATAAACAAAAAGGAAGGGAATGAAATGCCAAAAGTATTTTGTGTCCCACCGCCTATCTTTGGACAATCTACAAAATACTTAACTTTTCTAGGGATTTTTTTTTTTTTTGAAAGATAGGTAGCACGCTACCCGCTTCGTTTATTTCATTTAGAAATAAACTTAGCTAGAAATGTGAATCAATTAGGATTCGAATTTGGGTCTCGGGTACTAACCATCAAGCCCTTTTCCAGAGATATTACACAAATTTTAGCTCCTCTGTCCTTACCAACCAATTGAAAAGGAAACTTCACCTTGAAATTTATGTTTGCTGCACGAAATGCAACAATGAAATGAGATTTGATATTTCAACTACAAATAAAGTGGCAACAGCTAGCCCTCAGAAATATAGAACAACTATTTCACACCAAAATTATCATGCCGAAGGCATCATGATTCAGCAGCTACTAACGATTTTAACTTATCTCGAAACTTGGGAACATCGTCAGCTTTAACAACCAGAACTAGACCCATCTGCCTATAGTTCTTCAACTGCAGAAAACAGAAATATGAGTACCGGTATTGATGCAAATTGAAATCAAAGATAAGATCACTATTCAAACATACAAATAAATGAACTGGAAATATATCAAATACAGCATATTTAACTGCAGTGCTATCTTGAACTTGTTGAGAATAAAAAATTAATCACAAGTGCAAGATAAAAAAATGGCAGCAAGAATAAAGCATCCTCAATGCAGATCAATAAAGTTAAGTAGCAGGCGCAGCAATCTATTCGAATACCATAATAAAAACAGACTGCTACAATCTCCACAGCACTTTTTATTCAGAATGGAAATTCTGTGAGTAACAACTTCTCTTAATATATGTAAAGAAGTTTCAATACGAATGACAAATAACAAGTCAACCTTAGAATATAAATCTAGCATTTTGATGACAAATAATAACTTGCATATCTTGCCAAAAAGTTCCTTTATAAAGATTGGTAAGCAGATTAGCTCAATCTGGCATAAAGTGCATCTAGCATAGAAATAAATATTAAAAGCATAGGACAATAGTTCTATAGCCCAAAACTACATTCTACAGGACGTGAATATGATCCTTTTTCAGCATAAATTCCACAATTTATCATTTAGGCAACTACAAGCTTGTTTAAGCAACTACAAACTTCTTGTTTGCCTTTTTCAATGTTAGCTCACTTCTTACTTTAAAGAAGGATGTCTCTTCCCTACAAGCTAAAACACAATGACCAAGCTATCACCTTTTCACCTGTTGGACATGCATCACAAATTACATGAGTGACAGATGGGAATCATGATAGGCACAACACAGCATGCATCATGAAGCACACCTGCGTGAATCACGGCGAAGCATCGAACGGGTGAAAAAGTGATAGAAGTACCAATGCTATCAAGGGCTAAGCTAAGGTGCTCTTAGAAGCGCAAAGGCCTTCTGTGTTTCCACCTCACATTTTTTTCCATTCACATTCCAGAATGAAGATCAACTTACACACAGTATGCTTAGACAAGTGTGAAAACCATCCATAATGGACCAAAAAATTAAAATTTTAAATGTTCAATATTATCAATCCGGTTAATAAAGAAAAAAGAACATAAAAATAGGCTGGATAATAAAGACAAAGAGCAAGTATAGCATAACTTTAAACAACTACATGCAACTTACATCGTCTGGAACCAACTGCTCAGCATGCACAGGAAAAGTAAAAGACCAAGTGCTGAGCTGAAATGAGAAGGGTAATATAAGTAGCTTAAAAATAATCAAATAGCAGATAGCATATATTCAAGATAGTATATATCCAGTATATATATACAAGATAGTATATATCCAAGATAGTATATATTCAATACCTCATGAAATATTTCATCTTCTGCCTTTATATAAATAACAGGTTCATCTTGATTGACGCTACGCTTTCCCTTTGGTTTGTTCGGATCTCTCTACAGAAAAGAACAACAATAAGCTGATCACGACACAACAAGCATTCGCATAAGCAGATACTAACATCGGTGTTAAACAGAGAGATCATATATCGCAATGACTAGTAAATAAACCATATTCGATGAACTAGTCACTAGCCTCTTGTCTACATACTAGGGTGGAATTTAAGGCATACAATTGCAAAGTGAATTGATAATATTGAGTTCCAGCAACAAATTAAATTAGACAATTTGGAAAGGAAAAGTACCTCATATATCCTGCTAATCAACAAATAGCTTTTGAACCGGAAGGAGTCTCGAAGTTCTTGTGTGGGCTTTGATAGGTATAGACGAATCCAGTTACAACCAATTTCAGCATGAAATTTATATGAAAAGGGGGAAAACCTAATACCTCATCTTCTGTTGCCCATGAGACCTCATCAAAAAGTGCATCATACAATGGGGGCACAAGTTGGTAAGGGCAGTTTACAAACCGCTGCGAGACCAACAAGCCCACTTGACTCGCTTGCTCTTCCAATAGCAATTTTAGCTTCTTCTTCGTATTCTCATCCCTACATACTCCGAGAAGGAACTTTTTGAGCTCCTTAATGCATTTATGCTCCTATAAATAAGTTGTTTTAAAGAAAGATCATGAGAAACTGTTGACACACTAGAATCAAAATTACACCGAAATGATCAAATTTTCAATTTTCTTACAGCATATCTTTTTAAATTGAGTGCAGTAACAACGCCATACAAATCCTCGTCATCGTCACCGCCGCTGCTACCGTTATCCCCGTCCCCTTCATTGTCATCATCATAGCCGTCCAATCTCACAACGGTCCCCACCGTGGTCTGATTCAGGACGAGGTCCACGAACCCGCTAAGGTCCCACGGCTCATTGTCGAGGTAGCTTTGGAGGAGGAGCTTCGCCCCATGGAAATCCCCCGGCTTGGGATCAAAGAATCCGAAATCGGCTTGCACCGTCTCAAGCTGAATCCAATAAGAATCAGAAACTCAACATCAAATCGGAATCAAGAAGCGTATAAATACCATAAAACAAAGCACGATTCGCACTTCCTGCTCCTCCTCTTCTTCGTCGTCTTCGTCGTCGCTGGAGGATTCGATTCGTTTGGTGGGTTTTAGGGGTTTAGGGTTGCCGATTCCTTCTTCTTTTGGCTCTAGAACGGAGATCGGAGAGGTGAGTGACGGGATCGAGGAAGAAGAAGCGAGATCGAGAAGGAGATTAGGGTTTACCTCGCCGATGGGGGGTGGACGAAGAGGAGGACGGCGGCGTCCGCGGAGGGGGCTTCGAGGCGGAGGCGGAGGCGGAGGCGACGCGGGAGAGGAGGACGCAGCGAGCGAAGGGGGAGAAGCCGAGGAGGGGCCGCGGCCGCGACACGCGGCGGCGCTTCGGCGGCGGCGACCGCCGTTGGGTCATCGGCGGCTCGAGGAAGCGGCGAGGGTTTGCGGGGCAACGACGTCGAGGGTTCTGGGGTTTAAACCAGGGCCCTTTTATAGCAGTACGTCCTGTTGTGCCCCAAAATCGGCCCAGTTAGCCTAGCCCATTAAATAAGCGAAGTTTCGGACCGGTTCGTGAAACCAGACCGGGCCCGCAAATTTAATAGCCCAAAATAGTCATATTGGGCCTGGACTTTTCTATTAGTTTACCGGGCCGGATCTAATCCACTCCGGTTAATTTGAGCTGGGCTTAGGACTAGCAATGAATCAATTGTTGCCTGAATCAATCAAAATTTTGAGCCGGAAACTGGGCCCAGGCCCGAATTTTTGTGAATTTTGTAATTATTTAATTAATTAGTACTCAAGGAGATTATGGCTTAGTTTGGTATTGAGATTTATCTAACGCTATTAGATAAAATGGAGTTGAGGAAAAAGTATATAGAGGTATGCTTCTGTGTTCTCCGATGGACCATAGAAAATATATTGTAACCGACTTATCGCGATATGCGGAACGCAATATTACGTACGGTAACAAATATGCTATTTTTTCAACGTACTTTCTCACCGCACGTAACGCAATCTCCCTGCAATAAACTTGATAATTGTATTTTTTGGTTACTTGATCAACAGATAAATAGTAATATAAAATTATAAAACTTGCTTCATATTAAATTTGACTATTCTAAATTTATGTATAATGCTGATAATTATCGATTCAGAAACTCTAAATTAAAAATAAAAATAATAATAATAATTTTTTTTTCTAAAAAAATTTTAAGCTTTATTAAGAGTCTGTATGGTTAAAAAAAAAAAATTGAGATGAAAGCATGCATAAGTATGCAATTTTATTTTTTGATCAAACCGTTAGATGGTATCTTAACCAACTCACTGCAAATCTATGTAACATATTATTTGTTACTAGAACAAATGAAATAATTTTGTACCCTACTTTATGTATCTAGCACATAATTCCACAATTCCAAATATTAGCTCAATGTTATTGTAGAAGTATTGTTGCAGATTTTTAAACTGTTGGTATAATATATGATTATTTCGTTGGCATTATGGAGTAAAAAATTTTGCATGCTCTTCAAAAATGTTAGGTATACAAACTAATAAATCAAAGAAAAATATTGTGACTTGTGAGGGGGACCAAAGGATTTTTTAAATAAAAAAATAAAATAAAAAATAAAATAGTGTCCCTTCCTTCTTTTCTTTTTTTTTTTCTCTCTTCCGCTTTGTGCCGCGAGACCATGAATGCTTCTTTTTTAGCTAAATTTATTTTTTAAATAAATAAAGTAACAGCATACTATTTTAAAATATATATATATATATATATATATATATATATATATATATTAAAATAATAATAGTGTAGCCGTGGCACTGTGGCAGCCATCGCGCTTTATATAAGTCCTCCGGAGCTCGCTTCTTAGGTCCATCCACACCTCTCTCTCTCTCTCTCTCTCTCTTTCTGGCTCTTTCTCGGTGGGAGCTGAGCTGAGCCTGAGAGAAACAAACCCCAAAATTCCGAAGCCACCGCCGCCTCTTCCGCAAACCCCCGGTATGATCCCCTCAATCGCCTCCCCTCACTCCTCTCTCGCCCTCTTCCTCCCACTCCGCGCCTCTTCTCGAGGCCTGCTCCCGATTTCGCTCGCACTCGAGCTGATCCCCTAACCCTTGTTTCCTTCCCCGCTAGGGTTTCGTTTTTCGTGGAACTTGGATTCGCACCGAGTAACGAAACCCTAATCTTCATCTTCATGCGGTAAAAGAGGGATTTTTATGGATAAAAAAGGGAGAAAAGTGTCAATTTTGACCTTGGAATGATCTAGGGTTTCGAACCCCGACCCCTATTTGAACCCTATTTGAGGGGTTTCTCGCATGGTGAGATGGAAACTAAAACTAGTTTTTTTTTAAAAAAAAAAATCTTTTCTTTTGTTTCCTTGCAAATGAGTGAGCTTTAATAAAGCTTCTAAGAGGGCCAGAGGGGATAAGTGGGCTATTCTCTCTTTCCAGGAATGGAAGAAGAGGGAAATGATAGCAGAATCAGGAGAATGGATGTGAATCTCTACCTGGGTCTCCCTCATTCTCCTCGCCCTCGTCGACCGGATCTTGGCTCTGACCTCTCTCTCAACTCTTTACCCATGCCAGCTGTCGACGACCGCCAACCGCTTGTTGAAATGCCTGTTATGTCAGAACTGTCGGATCCCCACCCACCGTACTCCCCTTCCCATTCAGCTTACTCTCCTACACTACCTGCCATGAATGTGAACCCCACCCCTAGTCCGGAGTACACCCCATACTTTCCATCCTATGAACCCTACAATAATTCTTCATACGCTCCAATCCAACTACCGATTGTTAACGAGATAGACGAGTCTAATGCCGACGAGCCCATAGCCATCGACGGCAGCTCTCACATGCCTTACTCACCGCCTTATGTTCCTCCGACATCGACGTACTCGCCACATTATGCGCCCCCACCAACGACCCCTGATGAAGTAGCTTTCAGCTTTTACCCAGCTCCACATATTCACGCTGGGGAGTTTTTGGGGGAGAATAGTGGGTCCTCTTCTCGGAACGAGCTCCACCGTTCACCTGAATTACGTTTCAGAAGATTGATTGAGTCGAGCCATCGATCTCGGTCTAGGCGATTTAGGTCTTCGGTATCATTCGCTGGCGAAAGGTCCAGCTTTGGCTCACCTTCAACTCCTACTGAACAGTTAATAATGAATGTATCGAGCCCGCAAGGATCGGTAGAATGTACTAGGAAGGACAAAGTATCTGTTGAATCCATAGCAGTGGAGGCTTCAGAAGAGGAAGCGGAAGAGAAGAACAGAAGTGCTGCTAATTTTGAGTGTAATATCTGCTTGGATATGGCTACTGAACCTGTTGTTACTTCGTGCGGCCATCTATTTTGCTGGCCCTGTTTGTATCAATGGCTTCACGTTCATTCTGACCATAATGAATGCCCAGTTTGCAAAGGAGAAGTTACTGAATCTAAAATCACTCCTATTTATGGTAGAGGAAGTTCAGAGAATAGTGCTGAGAAGAAATTTAAAGGGGAAGGGGAATCAGGTCTGAAAATACCGCCAAGGCCACGTGGAAATAGGGTGGAGAGCTTGAGGCAACAGTTTAGGCCTATTTCAAGGAGATTGGGAGAAGGGATTGCATCTTCATGGAGACGGCTTTTAGACCATCAGATGCGTTATGGGAGTGGTAGGCTCGAAGGGCAAGCGGACCCTGCCCTGCAGGAAATACTTGATGGCGCCCATCGCCGAGCTATAACTAGGCTAAGAGCAAGGACATTGCTAAGGGAAGAGGTGAATCGTAACAGTGGGTCTATCAGTGGGTCTGTCAATGGTGACATTGGACTGCCCCCTGGTAACAGTGCATTAAACCCTGTTGGGAGTACATCGAGCTCACTTTTCCGAGATGGAATTGATCTGTGGCAACGCTTTTCACTCTATGGTATTGCTAATACAGAAAGATTAGCTGCGATAACTGCTGATCTTGGTAGGGTGGTGGGGCAATTCGCAAGTATTAGTAACCGTTATGGAGCGTCCACCTCATCTGCTAATCCGCCAAATTCTGAGCCTCCTGCTGCTGCGCATGATGTGGGTGCAGCATTGGGGGCGGATCAGGTCTCTGCTTCGAGCACCATGGCTACAATACAAGGAGAGGTTACTATTTCTGATAATCCATCTGAACCTAACAGTGCTGGGTCTTCTAGGGCCCACAGAAGGAGGGGAAGAAGCGGCACTTCCGGTTCTCTCGATGTTGATGGAGGGGCTCTTCATGCATGTAAGAGACGAAGGCTGAACTGAAGTTCATCTTTTAGTAAGCTTAGTTAAATAATTTCATGTCTTATTTTTGCTTTTGTTATGCGCAAGTGTTGGGTCATATATATTAGACTGTATGTTTGGTTTTGTTTTATCATTTTATCTTGTTGCATAGTGATGGGTCAGTCTATCCTTTCCCTTTTTTTTACTTTTTCGATTTGACATATTGGTGGTGGGAGCGTATATATAGGAGAAACCTTCAACAGCCATGATAGAAGATTATATTTGCTGATGATAAGTTTCTATAACTTAAATGCTCATTTGGTGTAACAAAATGTACTTTCATGTCTGCTTTACAGTAGTCTATCTTTATTGAAACTCTTGGTGATTCCACATTACTGATTTTTTTTTTTTTCTTTGGAGATGCGTTTGTGACGAGTATCTTTACACTATAAGATGAACTCTGTCTGCTATTTGTCTCAATTTGACAACTGAGTTCTGCTGATTTGTCTTAAGATAAATAGTTAAGTTAGTGAGTTGGTCCACGTGCATTTACTATGAGCATGAAATCGTGAAATGAGATGTTTTCCTTGCATCATAGAAAAATCTAAAATTTTGTTGCAAGATCTGAGAGAGAGAGAGAGAGAGAGAGAGAGAGAGTTGTGGGAGTTAGAGTAATAATTGCCTAGGAGAGAGAGAAAGGGGGGAGAGAGAGATCTTATAAGATATGATAGAAAGGGAGGGGAAGGGAGAGAGAATGAGAGGAGGGAGAATAGAGAGAGATATGGAATGATAGAAAAATCTAAGAGAGAGAGAGAGAGAGAGAGAGAAGAGAGAGAGAGAGGAGAGGAGAGAGAGAGAGAGATCTTATAAGATATGATAAAGAGAGAGAGGGGAAGGGAGAGAGAGAGATCTTATGAGATATGATAAAGAGAGAGAGAGAGGGGAGATATCTTATAAGATATGAGAGAGAGAGAGAGGAGGGAAGAGAAGACGACTATATATTGCACATAGATAGATTACCTTGATTCTATTCACGTTCATATATCTGGTATTATTTCTGAATTATTTAAATTAACATTTTGGAAGTTTTAATATATGGTCTATTTCTTTGTAAAATCTTGTCAGAATTGATGCTTCAAGATCTTTCGTTACTGTGCCTTTCTATATGGCAATGACCGGTTGAAATGCAACAGTAAACCTCGAAATGTGTATGTCAGTATTTGTGATGAAGATTGATGGTATGGTTTTAGTTAAGAGTTCTCCAAACTTGAATGTTTATAGTTTTGTGTTAGGTCGAAGCGGAAACAACAAACTGCTGCATTTGGTGCAAATCAAATTTCATTTTATCTTGAATTTTGAATGAGAATAAGAACAGATTAAACAACATATTGAACTTGTTGATAGTAATTTTTTATCCTTCTTTTTAATAGAAACCCATAAATGGCAGTTAATGTTTGACTGCAAGTGGAGATGTTCTTTCCTTGAGTTGTTGCTGATTTTGTTAATTGAAGAATTGACAGAACACTTGTAGAAAGCATTTTTATGCCCTTCTCTATCTTTTCTGGTGAAGAGATTTCCCTACAAATTTTGTGCACCATTTTATGTATCTTTCCCCCATAAATACTGTTCGAGGCCATCAGTAATTACATATGTCTATAACCCAACATTCTCCATAATCTTAGTGAGTTTTGGGCCGAATATTATAGTGGTTTAAAGGCTTGCATTATGTGGAGGCTGCTGTTGTATTTGTTCATGGAAATAGAAAAATGACAGGAGTGTATGAAATGGTAAAAGTGGAAGATCTGATTGTATTTGCTTGTTATAATTAGATGTGTCATATAAAAATATGGGATTTTTTATGTTGTAGAAAAGTAATCCACAATGGGGTATCAATTAGTGATCTCATTATTTTTTTCCTTTTTGGCCTTTTCTGATACTTCTTGGCACTTTGGTTACATATGCTTCTAGGAAGTTTCATCTTTTCACAATGACAAATGAATAATGATGATCTTGCTTCACACTATCCAAAGCAGGTACAATCTTAATATGTAGAATGAGGATATTATATGATCCAAGCCGGCATAAACTGATAAACATAATAGCTGGTTCTTGCTGATTCTCTTGGTTCTTATCTCTGCAATGTTTTAGCCGATAGAGACTAGGGTAAAATGCTCATGCAGTCCCAAACTTTTGACGAATTGTGATCTGGTCCTTTCCTTCCGCTTAAACAGGTTAGTGCTTGAACTTTTGTACTCGTCTATTCCCTCAATCTCTTGCATTGTTGACGCAGGAAATCGAATTTAGGAACAATCCGTTTGAGTTGGAAAGAAAAAAAAAATGGGGAGGGATCAAATGATAACTCGTCGATGAAAAATCCGTATGTTTCCTTTTCCTTTTTTTTGTTTTCATTTTACCAATCACTGGAGAGTTAATTAGGTATTCTTGCTTGCTTACCAAGATAAGATTCACTATAAAGGAATATTATGGTATAAAATTTGCTCGCAAATAAACTTACTATAGCAATGCAAATTTACTTTTTCTAAAAAATAAAGCCAATGGGGAGCACCTAAAATTCCTTCAATTGCCACAATTTTGGAGTATAGTAATCCTTTAATTAATTTCCACAAGCAAGGCTACCTAATTAAAGTGGTGATTTTACCGGACAAACTATGATGGGTAGGTTCGGAACTTTCAAAATTTGAATATAATATCTGAACAAATCGATAGTTCTATTTATTGGGCTTATTATACGTTTCAAAATTTTCTCAACTGAATGAGAATAATCATAATCATCTCAACCCATCTCTCTACGCAAAATAATTTTTTTTAAAAAATAAATAAATAAATAAATAAAATTCCTCCTTTATGCAAGATTTTTTTTTAAAAAAAAAAAAACATGCTTCATTCGTTCCTTCCACTTGTATAATCCAAATCTACAGTATTGTTAAATTAATTAGGGTGCAAAACTTAGAATAAAGAGTCTAGTTTGGCATGATGTTGGCCGATTAATTAAAATGCAACCCCAAACAGTATATAATATAATCCAAATTAAAACTTTCCCACTCTTGTGATCATAAAGTCATTACCTCATATGCAGCATCGAAGGTGGCCTCGTAAGTTACAACTCTGGTAACCGTAAACAAACCAACATCGCACGAGGACTCCAACAGCCTATAATCCCTCCCTCTCTCTCTCTTTCTCTCTCATCCTAATCAAACTCAAAAATCCACAGAAAAAAAAAAAAAATAATCAACAACAACAAACGCAAACTCAGAAACTCAAATCTCTCTCTCTCTCTCTAGAGCTCGCGCTCTTCATAATAATCATAATCATAGTTGCTACATTCATGGCCTCTTCCAAGGACTGGTTTCACCTCCCTCCCTTCATCGCCACCTCCTTCTCCCTCTTCTTCCTCCTCCTCCTCTTCTTCCTCATCGTCAATGGCCGTAGACCCCAGTTGACCTCTCTCCTCTTCAACCCCACCCCTTCCAAGAACCACACCTCCTCTGCTTCTAATACTTACCAAGCATCTGGTTCTGGTTCTGGTTCTGGTTCTGGTTCAAGCAAGAAGAGAGGCGTTGAAGGGTGCAATCTCTTTGATGGGAGATGGGTCTACGACGAGTCCAGCCCCAGTTACCCCGCCGGATCGTGCCCGTTCGTCGACAGCGGATTCAACTGCTTCCGCAACGGACGGCGCGATCTCAACTACACCAAGCTGCGGTGGCAGCCCACGCATTGCACCGCGCCGAGGTTCCTTCAATCTCCTGACATACCATCATCACCTTGTCTATTCTCTTTTGCTCAAAAATGTGCCTTTTTTTTATGTTCTTGAACTTGGTTTTTCGCTCTCTGATCATTTTACACCAAAAAGGCAGTTCATTTCTTCTTTTTGTCCAGTTCTTATTTACTCTGCATTTGCCCTGCTGTGATTTGAATTATGGTTTCTGAATTAGTCGCTCGATTTGATCAGGCTAGAAGGGAAGAAAATGCTGGAAATGTTGAGGGGGAAAAGGATGGTATTCGTCGGGGATTCGCTGAACCGCAACATGTGGGAATCACTGCTCTGCATGTTGAGGCACTCCTTGCAGGACAAAGATCGCGTGTTCGAGGCCTCCGGGAAGCAGGACTTCAAAGCCAGGAGTTCCTATTCTTTTCGATTCATCGTAAGGTTTCGTAGATTACTGCAGCTGTTAAAATGATTGCTCAAATTGGTTTTTGGCATAGTAATTTTTTCTTTCTTTTTTTTTGGGGGGGTTTTCTTTTGAAGGATAGGATTATAACTGTTCGGTCGAGTTCTCCTGGTCGCCGTTCCTTGTGCAACCATGGGATTCTAAAGGAAAAGTGAAGGAGACTCTCCGACTCGATATGATCGATCGCGCATCGACAAGGTATAAAGATGCTGATGTGATAATATTCAACTCGGGGCACTGGTGGACACATGAGAAGACCTCTAAAGGGTAATACATGAACTCTTCATTTATCTGCAATATCTTTTCTTTTCTTCAAAAAAAAAAATCAAAAGATATAATGATAGATGGTCTTGATGGGGCAAAGCACTCAAAAAATAGTCTTTCTTTGCTATTCTGAGTAATTCATGTTATATTTGTTTTCTTTTTCTTTTGTTGTTTTCAGAAAAGTCATGTTATATTTGTTATACCTTAATAAGTGATCTATAAAATGAAAAGCAGGACAAGGAAACTCAAGCATTTTAAGCTAATTTTTTTTGGCAGCATGCTTGGAATGGTTAGAAGATCAAATTGGTGTCTAAAATAGTTACATACAATTTATTCCATTAAGAGCAACTTAGGTTGATTTGATCCAGTAGCAGAATAATTAGGGATAATACTAAGAAAGTGGATTTTATTTTATTCCTCGGCAGAATCAACTACTATCAGGAAGGTGATTATGTGCACCCTCGACTGAGTTCAGGGGATGCCTATCGCAAGGCTATGACCACATGGGCCAAATGGGTCGACGAGCACATCGACCCGCTCCGCACGCGGGTCTTCTTCCGCGGATACGCCTGGAGTCACTTCAGGTAACCAACTGGCTTTTTATCTATCTAATCTAAGTAACAGAAGGGTGAAGAATGTTGCAGTGTAGATGGATGAATTTCTTTTTGGCCCTTAGACCCGAGTTCATCCCGATGAAATGCTTAAAGTTTGTAAGTGCGATTTAGTCATCTCCTACTATTACTTTAGCTGCCATTTCTTTTCTGCAGTGGCGGGCAGTGGAATTCTGGAGGAAACTGTGATGGGGAGACGGTCCCGATCACCGACGACAAGCACCTAGCCAAGAGGTACCTAGTCTTAATATCCATTCTTGAGTCTGTGCTCGCGGAGATGAGGACACCCGTCCTCTACCTCAACGTGACAAGGATGACGGACTACAGGAAAGATGGGCACCCGTCAGTGTATCGGGTGCCTGCAGGACGGAGGAGCCCGGAAACCATCCAGGACTGCAGCCACTGGTGCCTACCTGGAGTCCCCGACGCATGGAATGAGCTCCTCTATGCAATGCTATTGCAAGGATTGAGATAGACGAGGCTAACATGCGCGCCCAAATGATCGCAGAAACGAGAGCTAGGTGTTAGAGAAAAGTGTACATATGCTGATTCTTTGGCGAAAGCATAGACAAGATTTTTCTACTAGATTTTGGGAGGATAAACCACTTGCTGATGCAGCTGTATTTTTAGAGTTTCCTTATATTAAGGGACGAAGAAGGTTAGATCAACAAGGCAGGCTTGATCAACAAAGTTAAAATGGTAAAAATAATAACAAAAGATTTCGACGATCATGACAGAAAAGAAATTTGTAATGTTTGCCCGAAAAGTGGAGGTGAAAAATAGCAGTTGTAGGATGTATATAAGCAAACCAGTTTCTTAAGAAAATAACTAGTGTAACAAATCTACTCAAGGCTTTTTAGCTCAGTGGTACTAAAATAACATACCAATTCAGTTGATTGAAATGAGCAGAAGATAAGTATTTATGCAAATTTTGCTCCGGAATTTCAGTTTCTTTATGAATTTTAGCAAAATGCAGTGTTCTGAGACCTTGAAAAATGTTAATTACTTAAAGCAGTAAACATGGGAGGCCAAGCTGCAATTTCATCTTACAGAACAATGGATGACAGAGAAAGAAAAAAAATTTAATAGCTATAGTATCGTATTAAACTTGCAAACTCCCACAATATTTGCCATCTAATCTGTTACTACACTGAAATTATATGCCCCCTTCTCTTCTGCACATTAGCAGTACAAATTGCAGCTGCAATAATCATTTGTAATGCCTCTTTAATCTATTCCTAGAATGTATTATTTGATTTGATTTTGATCATGTCCCCGCTAATGAATTTAGGAAATAAGATTATTTTCCACATCCCTGGATTAATGGAACCAACAAAGTACTGCAAGGGTTTTCTATATCCGCTTCTGCATGTGGACAAAGTAAAGCATAGAAGGGTTTTCTATATCCGCTTCTGCATGTGGAAAACGTAAAGCATAAAAGAACTAGGCAGGAAACATAGTTCATTCCCTTAAATCACAGGAACATTCCTATGTTTCAGCTATCCAATATTATAACAATGGAGCAGTCGAAAATATGTTGATACACCAATAAGCTTCAAAATTGTGTGAAGAATTTACGTCAACAAATATATTTTTATTATTACATCTCCAGATATAGATTCAAACCTTGAAGCATTCCGTGGAGATGAATGCAACTAAATGAATATGTAGAAACAAACAGACGAGTTTCATTCAAATTGAAAAAAAAAAATGTTGACAATACTGAAAATCTCATTTTTAGTTCGATCGCAACCAATTACAGACGAACGATCTGACTAAACAGAAACTATAACAAAAATAGTTCCATTATTACTTCTCCAGACAATAATACCGGAATTCCAGAAACAAGACCATAAAGGGGGTTGGAGAAACCATGGTTTCACAACCCAAATTCATATATTCAAAACCAAACATGCAAAACTCACCAAAAAAGAGTAGGATCCAACTCTTATTTGATCTCACACGCATTCATTGTACTAGTAGCATGTTTTATCTCACCATCATCATCAATTATGATAGGAGGTTCTCATTCAATTCTGCGAGAGCTAACCTCTTCCCTTCCATCACCTATCAAGCATAGGAGTTCAAACACCCACATTAGAACAATAATATTAGCTAACCTACTCATATTTTAAAATTTAAAAGAGAGAGGAAGGTGCATTAGTAACTTATTGACTATATACCTTAGTGTTGTTGTTCACATTTATGAGCTTCTCCTTGTACATAGTTCGCAGCTTTCCCAGGCTTAAAGAGTGCAGGTCTACAGCCTTTGGCAGCAGGTTAAATTGGCCCTCTACTTCTCCGCTCTCGGCTGCCGCCATGGCCAACGAGTCGGCGACTTTATTCTCAGCTGCATTGGTTTTCTCCTCATAAATTGCAAGTGACACCCTCACCTTCCCTGCGCTCTTTTCTTCCACTACTTCCTCCACCGGCAACGTGATTCCAACGGTGGTTTCAACACTACTACAATCACTGGAATCCAGCGGATGAGCCTCTGGAGCTTCGAAAACAAGGCCAGAATCAGATGTGTTCTCGACCAGATCTCCAGTATCTATGGAAATATTCGTGAGGGATGCGGTGACGGAGTTGATGATTTCTCCCGTCGGATCTCCGACCAGAGGTGAGGATTTAACTGAAGAGTTGATGAGCTCCTCCGACATGCCCTCCTCCTTGGCTGGAGATCTGGTGGGATCTGCAGCAGAACTGGTATCATCCATTGCGACGCTCAACTCTGCTGCCGTCTTTGGCAGGACCTCTCCAGAGATAGACGAGATCTCCAAAAGCCCTTCTGTGTCCTCCAGAACCTTCTTCTCGGCAGGGCTTTCGTTTGCAGGTAATAGATTGATCTCAGGGTTAGAATCATTGATCGTCTCCGATTCAGCTGAATCTTGGAGAGGGAGGTTAAGAACTTCGCCATCTCTGCTTTCTTCTTCTTCTTCTTCTCCATCCGGATTATTTCCTCCCAGCTGTTTAGAAGAATCCAACAGAATCAGATCGTCGTTCAGAGCTCCGCTGAGAGCTTCGCCACTTCTGCCTTCTTCTTTGCCGTCCGGAGCATCTCCTCCATTCCTCTCCTCCATCGGATGAGAATCCACTGGTATTAGATCTGTGATAGAACTTTCCTGACTCTTTTCGACAATCTCATCACAGAGACTCAGAGGATCCACCTCAGATACGAGCCCTCTGATCGGCGAATCTTCCAAACCAGAAAAGGGATCCCGCTTTTGTTCACCCACTTCCTCGTTGCATTCGTTTTCAACTCCTTCACATCCGTCCATCTTTTCTACCAAATCCCCCTTCGAGTCCGAGACTTCCATGTTCTTCAGTGAATCAGATTTCTCATCAGAAGCCTGAGGAGAACCATTCTTCGGACCATCAATTCCTGCGATGTCGCCCACCGTTGATCAGCAATCAGAACAAAACCAAGAAAAAAAAAAAAAAAGAGAGCCAAACGAGAAGATCATCAGGGCAATTAGGATCACTCACCTTCCGTAACCCGATCATTATCTTCTTCTTCTTCCTGATCCAACTCCGCCATCTTGGCTGCGGCCATGGCTCTCGTCACCCTTCTTCCTGCAGTAGATGCCGCAGCACTCTCCATCGCCTTCCTCGCAGTCTGCCTCGTTCTCCGTGCAGTAGTCCGGGATGCCGCCGCCGCCGCCGCCGCTTCCTCTTCCTTCTCATCTTCTTCCGCTGCGGCGGCCTTTCGAGCAGCCGTCCTCCGCCCGCCGCGAGTGGCCGGAGTCGGGAGGGGGACTTCGACAGCAGCTTCGTGGACGCCCTCTTCTTCTTCTTTCTTGCTCGTCCTTCTCCTCGTAGTTCTTGCACCGGGCGCCGCCGCCGCCGCCGGAGTCTCACCTACTATCTCCTCAGCTCCGCTCTCGCCTTTCTTAGCGGCTCTTCTCCCGGCCGTCCCTTGCGGCTTACGGCTGCTACGAAGAGCCGCAGCCGGCGTTTTGGGCATCTCCTTCTTCCCTTCTTGCTTCCCCTCGTCTTCCACCCCATCGCCGTCGACCAGCTGCAGGATCTCCAAGGCTTTCGCAGTCACTCGGCGAGACCGTGGCAGGGGACTCCCCTGCGTCCCCTTCGGCTCCTCCGCAGCCGGTGCTCTGCGGGCTGAGGCCCTTCGCGAGGCGGTGCGCGGCAGCTCCGGCGAACCGGCCTCCGCTTTCTTGGGCGACTCCAACTTCGATGCGTCGTTTAGTATCTCGTCTATCCCTTCAACCTGATTTAGGGTCGGAATCGACAAGAAACCCTAATTAGGATCAGAAGAAATCGAAATGGTAATAGAAGAAGAGGAGAGCGATTCCTTACGGTTTGGAGAGCTTCGAGGGCGTCGGCCATGGCGACGTTGGTCATGTTGGCGGGGATCTTGTTCTTCTTGCAGAGGAACTGGAGATCTCTACGAGGGAGGGTGTGGAAATCCATCGTCTCTCTTCGATGCGATTGGATTGGATTGGATTCTGGGGGGAGAGCTTCTCTTCGAAGAGGTGATGAGGGAGGAGACGGGGAATGTGGGTTTTCGACTGGGGATTGGGAGAGTGGCGAGGGATATATATAGAGAGAGATTGATGGGGCTAATTCGAAATATGTGACCGTTGGAGATCAAGCTCCCATTGAAAATTTCGAAAAATATGACCGTTGTCCTGAGCTCGGCGTATCGCCCAAGCCACCCACGTCCGCGCAAATTGCCCTAACCTGAGGAAGCGATTGTGAGCCGCACGATTAGGAATGGAGGGTAAGTGATGTATCGGGCTCCATTTTATCGCCCTTTTGATGGCTCATCATTACGCACATGCCCTTCGCGGTGCGTAATTCGCCTCTGAGGCGTTCTCGATTTCTTTTTAATTTAAAGGACGAATAAAGTAACGGTTCTAAGTAGTCTTAGGTTAAATTTTTACAGCAATATTTTTGAAAATGACTAGTCATCTGAGCTTGTTTTCTTGTTGAGATCCTCCTTATTACAGTGATCTAACCTTCAAAATTCTACACCTGAAGGGGATAGTTTTTTCTTCTTTGAACATCTACTGATTGCTATTTTGCAACCAACTTAAATAAGCAATCTGGAATTTATTTTAGCCGGTATGAGAAATGGGGAATTGAATCATCCTGAGAGGAGATCATGTTAGAATGTGGTTTTGTAGATATCGCCGCGCAGGTTTAGTCATGTTTAAGCTTGTCCCTAGTGTTTTTCTTTCCTATTTCATCCATAATTTTATGTTAGTACCAACCAGCGACTCTTCTTTACTTAGTTAAATTGCATTTTACTCACTATGGTAATGACATACGAAATAATTAAAACATAAAATACCAAAGGAAATAAATAAAATAAAAAAACCAAATTCCAGGGACCAATTTAATCTTAAATTCAAAGTAGTATAATTATACAGGGAGATAGCAAGTTGAAGGAAATGATAATCCATTTCATCCAGAGAATTCTGGAAGCCAACTGGTCTTTGAGACAATGTGTTTCAGTAATACGGATGTTGGAAATTCTGCTGAAGCTTACAAACAAAACAATAACAAAAAGGTCGTATAAACTAGGAATTATTGCATTTGTGAGAACTCACCAACATGCAAGGATCACAACGTGTACAACATGAACTCTGTTCCCACTATATAGAGGGAACCTTCACTCATAGGAGGAACTGCAATTAAAAGCGTTCCCACTTTTTTTTTTCCCGGAAATCGCAAATTCTCCCTGTTTTCCATTTGCTATTGTCATTGATTAAGCATGAAAATTATCAAAAGTGTCGTTTCCCAGAAAGAGTCGCAGAATTTACACTGAAGTATGTGATGCCCCAGCATTAAATTTTTCATTTTATCAGGGGCAGAAGATTACAGACAAGCAGATTACTTAATGATAGCTTCTAAATCAAATGTAATCTGACCAAATTCAAAGCTAACACCAGAGAAAATCATAAAACAACTGCACTATGAACTGGTCGAATACATTCAGCTTTACTCGTGCGAAAATCAACTCATTCTGTGGAGACCTGAACCGTATTATGGGGGAAAAAAAAAAAAAGGTTAATGCAAGCTAAACAACCGGGAAAATTCAAGCAAAATTTGAGGACGTTTGGATGAACCTCTTAAAAGTCAGTAAGATGACGTTCCGACCGAGGTGGAGCGGCCTGAGGCTTGAAGTTCCTTCAGAGTGGTTGCAAGCCAGTCCAAGCCCTCATAGAGACCATCACCTTTAAGGGCACAAGTTCCTTGGATGTGCCAGATGCGGTTCCTCAAGTCATAAAGCCCTAGACCCTCGCATACTTCCATAGGGGTCATCGCGCCTTTCTGAATAGAAAAGTTTGATAGTTAGTCTGAAACTTCAACTTACATAACAATTTATAGAGATCTTAGTGATCATGGTTTGATCATATTATCAATCGTTGTCACTAGACTTGGGGTAGGCCTCACAGACAATGTGGACTTGCCAGCATGGAGTTCGAGCAAGATTTCACTGTATCGAACTAATGTTATATGTAAACATGTCCACTGCCTCAAAAATAGAACTGAATAATAAAAAATTTCAGTGCAGAATGGATGTTTTATCTTTTTGAAGAGAACAAAAACAAAAAATTACGAAATTTAGCTTATGTGAACAAAGTAAAAATAAAACCAGAATTTAAGGAAGAAGCATTACATTTGCCCACGAGAGAATGGTTCAGAATTATATTTAACCAGCATGCTCAGACTACCGAAAAAGACAACATATCATACCATGTCCTGTTTATTCGCGAACACCAATATCACACTGTTAAGCATGAATGGGTCATTGATTATGGCCTGAAACTCAGCTTTGGCCTTTCCAATTCTTTCCCTGTCCAACGAATCAACAACGTATATCTGCAAGTGAGAAGAATACACCAAATTATTTCATTATTCTTCACCAAATATGCCTTCTACAATGCAATTTTTCCTGACATAATTATATATCAACATGGGTAGGATAGCCACCAATCAAAGGGAAGAAGCATGAATTAGGAAAAAGAATGTCCAGCAAATTCAAAATAATACTGTAGTTGCCATGTCAAAGACTCCTGTATTCTAACTAAAAGAATAAGGAGATAGAGATACTGACTCCCCAGACCTCTCCCCCACCCTTTTCTAATTCACCTTCTGCTTTTTTATCAGAGTTAATTGACACATTTAGAACAGAGCATGCAAACCATACAAACCTTATAATCAAAACATAATTTCCTATAGAAAGCTCTCAATAATGAATAATCACTGCACAGTGGTTTATTATGACTAATAAAGAGAATCTCCATGAGGCTAGTGATTTCAATTTTAAGACTAGCGTGGGTGGTTACAGATGTGCATTGCTAAGAGCCTCAAACTAAAGGATTGTAACTCATAAGAGCAAAGGATAAAAAATAATCATTATAATTAATATTGCAAAGGACCAAAAAAACAAAAAGGATACTATAAACCATGTAAGGCAGTCCGCTATCCAAGACTCGAGGTTTCAATTGATTTTTCCGAATGAAAACGTGCGTGCATGCAGGTATGTGCTTTTCTGTACTAGCATTTATTACACACCAGGCCATCGGTATTATTAAAATAATGCCTCCACAAGGGCCTCAGTTTCTCTTGCCCGCCAACATCCCACACTGTGAACATCACATTTTTATACTGAACTTTCTCAACGTTGAAACCTGCATGGATTGAACAAAGGAAAAGAATAAAGCAGTGCATCAGATTTCAAATTCCCTAACCAGGCAACAAAACAAATAAATAAGAGGATCTTGTGAGCGCAACATACAAAACTAAGTTTCACAGCTCGTAAAAGCAAACAATTTGGATGTTTGATAGTGTATTAAGAAACAGAAATGATAACCTCACGCCACAATGACATGTAAACAACTAAAATATAAAGATCTGCAAGGCATGAAGGAAAGAGCTGCTTCTTTATCATGCTTGATTGGACAAGTAGTTGCTAATAGATATAAAATACTGTCAATTTCATAATGAATTTTCAATTCTCAACTCCTGAAATGAAAGAGAGATTTTCAATTCCCAAGTCCTGAAATGAAAGAGCCGATACGCATTTGGTATCAATGGCTAGAGCCACTATTGATCCTTGTGTTCTGGTGGCAAGTCAGTACTAGATGAAAAATGTTGACTTTATAGAACATCTAAAATACCACATACGTGTCATGAAGCATAGCAGGTGCAGAAGATACACTAGTAAACAAATGTTATATGACATGCAATGTATGCAGTTAATACATACCAAAATTTCATGCTAATAACATAATACGTACCAATTGTTGGAACAGTTGATAGTACTTCTCCAATGTGCAGCTTGTACAGAATAGTAGTTTTACCAGCAGCATCCAGCCCAAGCATGACAACCTAAGGAGCATTGTCCGAAAACATTCAAGAGGTTATTTTCATGAATGAAACATAGCTAGATATAACAAATAGCAGAGATTGTTGCAAAAACATTTATTAACGAGAAACAAATTAACCAACTAAATAACAAATATAACAGGAATGCATGCCACAAGAATCACAAAACTAAATTCCAATGGCAGCAAGAGCAACTATTAATTACCTGTAGCATGAGATAATCCACAGAAATCAAGTACGACAATAACTTAATAATTGCAGTAAGAGTGTGAAATCACCAGGTAAACTGCTAAAGTACTTGATTTGCATTTTTATGCAGCCATATGATAATCAGGCATAAGAACCAGTAAAAAGCCAAGACCATGATCATTTTAAATGTTAAAAGAAATATATGCAACATTCCTTTTATGGCTTTCCATGAAATCTACTAAGATAATGAGCAATTACAGGTGTTACAATTCATTAGCCACAACAGTTGTATTCGTTCTGCTATGTTGTAACGGTCCTTGTTTATGAAAAAAAACCAACTAAGTCAACACCAACGATTGCCATATCCGCAATAAAAGCTCTTCTCCTTTAACTTCTTGAACCAAATCCAGTATCGGATCTTCAAAGGTCAAATTATGATATACACTTTATTCTTCTCTTGTTACTTCATGTTAAAGGTTCTTACGGCCCGTCCTCTCCTAAATCCCATCTAATCTCATGTAAGAATCGTCCTTGTTTTCCTCCCATTGTTATACTTATGTTCTACCTTATCTAGTCCTGATGCCTTTACTCACACATGTTATATCCCCACAAAACTTTTAGAACAAATTTTCCGGATCCAGCAACCTTCTCATTTAAAGAACCCGCCGAAGCCTGAATTGGTGTAACTATTCTTCAGATGTGGGCACAATTTCCCACGGCCCCAATCATTTTTCTACCAATATGTTCCTTTCGCTACCAAAAAAAAAAAACAAATAATCCATCTATATCAATCAGCTCAATCCTTCATCACGGCTCTTTAACTACTCAAAACGATTCCTATCCCCAGATCATGAACAAGATGAATCAAACCACCAATAAACTAACATAGCATCCAAATCGAAGCAAATAGAATAACAAATCGATCTAAACCAGCTTCCAACAACACATCGAGATAAAGAAAAGCCCAATCAAAGAGCAAGAAAGTGGGGAAATAGAGCGCAAACCCTCATTTCTTTGTTGCCGAAGAAGGTGTCGAAGAGCTTCCTAAAGGCTTGCCCCATGGCGCGATCGGCTCCTCGTCCGAAGCCCTAAACCTAGAAATCGCCCAAATCTCGAGCTGGAAAGAGATCTAAAAGCGCTTTTTCGGGCAATTTGCGGGGGCGAGAAGCCCAAATCAGAAGCGCTTCTCCAAGGATTCGAGACGAAGAAGAGAAGGTGAATCAAGACAAATCGATCCCCCCCNATCCCCCCCCCCCCTCCCTCTTCTCTCTCTCCAGCCCCAACAGCTAGTTGCTTATACACCACACAAGGTTCCTGTAAGAATGATCTCAACCGTCCGTTTATTCAAATCCAAAAATTTGGACGGCTAATACGCTCCCTGTCTTCGATGTACCGGTTATATGAACTACAGAGGTGGGGCCCACATGCAAGAGACATGAAGCGTGATATGTACCCGTTAGGAATAAATTTTTTTGAACCAATTTAGCGTTGTAAGTAGGCGAAGTAAATGATGCTAATTTTTTTTTAAAAAAAAAAAAACCAACAATTTGATGGGTATAGGGCTCTGGATAAGTATTGCAGGCATAAAAAAAAAATGCCAAAATTGGAGCTATGTTAATCATAAATCATAAATCATTAGAAGAGCAAAATAAGACATGGACAAAGGATAAAGAGCAAATGATCTTACACCAAATTAATTTCCGTGTTCACGCCAAGCAGACTCTTTTATACTAAGAAACCAATGAAGGGAAAAGTGAAAGGAAGTGTGACATAATGCTGTTATATACTTTATTCCACTGATATGTTGTATGGCTAATATTTAAAGATTGTGGAATCCCCACAAGTTATAAATTATAATGCGCTTTGTAAAGCGATATGTTATTGCGTGAAATTTAGACACCAAGCCTTTGCATTATTGCAGAGGTGACTAACAAGATAGAATAAAGTTATGTGATCTTCTGACTTTCTTATTCCAGAATGATAGAATAGTACTGTACTGCTATTTGGTTTGGTGTTCATTAATGGAAACAAAATGATCTTAAAGGAAACAAAATTGGAATCAACAGTGCATGGCTTGAAATGGCCTCCCATGAAATTGTAATCGGGTAGTTGAACTACAAAGTTGAGCTAGTAGCATTCCCTGCAATACTTTAGTCGTGCAATGATACGAAACTGGAAGAAGATTTTTTTTTTTTTTTTATGTTTTGGTCGAAATAAGATTTATATTCTTGCAGTTGCTTTTGACATTGAATGTCTAGTCTTTTAGTTTCACATTCTAATGTTTCTATGACAGTTTCGGCACAGAACATGAATTCACAAGTTGTTTGGTCAGAAAATTTTATTTTGTGTTTTATAATACGTGAATTGTGCTGGTAGTCCATGAACTATCAAAAAATCATAGTTTGGTCCGTAATCTTTTGGCAAAAAATTTGTCCTGAACTCATGGTTTAAACATGAGTTTGATTGTGACAAAATTTCTTAGACTTAGGTAACACGTTACTTTAGGGGTTGTATGCCCACAGCACTTGATAGAGAGACTACAACAACTGAAACCATCATACATACTTTTCATATGAATTTCAATCACTAGTTCCATAGAGTTAGCTTCACATTCACAAAAAGAAACAAAAAATTAACTGAAAATTTACAAAAAGAAAAGTACCCTTCTTTTGATTCATGACAACAAGAAGGGGAAAAAATCACTTCTGAATAACACTTATTTACATGGATGCAGATGTTAATGTGATACGTTTTTCTTGTCAATTTCCATATAACAAATACAGTACCAAATGTTTCCTCGATATCTATCTTAAGTTTCAGTTTTCTGAAATGACTTTCTTTAGCTTATAATATCTGGCAAAAAATATATACACAATGAAATTAAATGCACATAACGCGGTGAGACTCCAAAAGTAGTAATCAAGGCGCCCGTCATTCAAATCGTCAGGAATCCATCCAGGCCTTCCCCCTGTGGTAGTTGTAACTGCGACTATCGTGACAATAAGGGAGCTCAAGTAACTCCCAAGAGAAATTGCGAGGAGCGCAAAGGACGTACATATGCTCTTCATCGAATCAGGTGCTTGACTGTAGAAGAACTCGAGCTGAGTAATAAAGCTGAAAACTTCCGACCCAGCTAGAACGAAATACTGAGGAAGCTGCCATATTATACTAATAACTTCACTATTTCTGACACTATCCAGTCTCTTTGTTTCCACTAATGCAGCAATAGCCATCGCAATTATAATCAGAAATCGCCCGATCCCCATTCTATTCAACTGAGAAAGTTCTGATCCATGTAGAAGTTGTTTTCTGATTATTGGGGATATATATTTGTTGTACAGAAGAACCCAAGCCACAACACCTACTGTTTCAAAAGAGACTAAGGAGGCTGGTGGTACAAAAAAGGAATTGATCTTGGTGTTCATCACACTTCCTTGTTGGATAAATGTGGTGTTGATTTGAGTATACGCTGCGGCATAGATGATGCTTGTCAACCATATAGGGACTAATCGTAGGAGTATCTTTAGTTCCTCAACTTGAGTTACTGTACAAACTTTCCATGAATTTTTAGGATTACTTCCCTTCAAATCCGAGCCGTTAATAATAGCGGCTTTATCCAAAAACCTGAGAATACAATGAAGAAATCTAGAATATGAACGAATTCCTCAAAGAAACAAGTCTGCTATGCAGTACATTACACTACTCATGACAAAATTGCCATGGTAGGAAAGAAGAGCAGGAAAGAATCGCCGTATGTAGTGGGTTTTCAATTCCATTGTTGGCTAAGTGCTGCCCAATTATTTTGAATCTGGTTCCAATTTAAAAACAGCAATGTAAGTTCAGGGCCGAGTCAGGTCCACGCCACGCAAATTTGACCCGGCCGGAAACGTGGACCCCTTTTTTGGTCTGGTCTACTTAAAAGACTTAAGAGTGTCGAGTTACATATGAAAGAACATTAAGAAGTACCTGAGTTCGTCAGTATGTGCTAGTTTCGATTGCTTCGAATTATGCAATGTCTCATCATTAGCCTCATAAAGGAGAGAACTATCCGCGGGAACTTCCAAGTTTATTTTCCTTAAAGAGGCAACCACAACCTGGCAAATATTCTTCAATGGACTACCGCTAGGCATCAGCAATCGATATGTCGGTGTCCCTAGCAAGAATCCTCCTAAGGCCAGAGCTATACATAAAGTCGAAATCCCAAAACCAAGAGCCCAATCTATGTTCTCTTGAATCCAAACTATGATAGTACCAGAAGTGATCGATCCAAAGACCATGCATACATAAAACCAACTAAAGAAAGGGCCCTTCTTTTCTCTGTCTAAAGGGTTGTTATCATCGAATTGGTCCGCGCCAAAAGGAAGCAATGCCGATCTCAGTCCTCCACTCCCAAATGCCACGAGATACAATCCAGAATAGAACACAAGAATTTGAGCTCCATTTGTAACAGAAGTTGCAGCAGCAGCAAAAGGTGAAAGAGTAATCAGTACCATACCCTGCGAAAGTGTATTACAGGAAAGTTATATAAGTTTATTCAAAAAATTTATCTACGTAACAAAGCACGCTACCTGAACTATAGCATTTTGAAACGAATGTCCTACTTCCAATAGTTCTGAACATTTTGAAACGAATGTCCTACTTCCAATAGTTCTGAACATTTTGAAACGAATGTCCTACTTCCAATAGTTCTGAAGTACCTAAGCCTTCACTTTCTTTGATTTTACAATCATTTTGTCAGAACGTAACGGAATTTATAACTTCTTTAACATAATGTCTGTAATCTAAAGCAATATCCTGTTATTTGATCGAGCATCCTTGAGTTTTTTTTTTTTTTTGACAGAAATTGTCAAATTCTGACGCAACGTAAAGGAGACAGGAAGTTTCCGGAGTTTAAGTACCAAGTTATAAATTTTTATTTGTACATATTTTGGCCCCCTCCTCGTGATTGAATCATGGCTTCGTCCCTGTCAGGAAGTGATTATGCATCTTCATCTTCAAAAGAAAAATTTAGATGTGACACTAAACTGACAAAATTGCATTCGCAGGAAAGGATCTAAATGCCACATACAAGCAAGTAGAGGACAAGGGACACGAAGATGGTTTTGTAGTTGCCCCAGTATGTGTCTGTTATTATAGCTCCAAGAATTGGTGTGAAATAGCTTGTGCCGAACCAGGTAGTAACATTGGCTGCATTTGAAGCATTGTTTCCATGGAGGACAGTGTGCAGATACACAACCAAGTTCGTCGCGATTCCGTTGAAAGCAGTGCTATCCAAGCATTCAAATCCTGCAAGATTCAATGCAGTACATAAGATGCATGTTAAGTAGAATTCATGTACTCTATCACTTGGTTATGAATAAGCCTTATTAAATAGTCAGAGAATATGTAGCCCCCATAAAGCCCAGAAATTGGCATCTTCTCTTTAATCGAAGCAGATTATAAGGCTGTAAGAGGCTAAATATTCCTATTAAATGGTTGAAATGTGCAGGTTCCGATGGTCAAAATCTCACCTAAAATGATTGCTGGCGCTCTCCAGTCACTGGGCTTGTGCGGTAACTGAGTCACTTTATATGATTTAGATGATGCTTCCTCTTTGTAATCCCTGGATGTTTCATCCTGAAAATAAATCAATAAATAAATAAAAAGTGAAAACGTAACTATGATTTAACAATTATTATGAATATGATTACTACATTCTAATGCTGCTTTTTAAGACAGATAAGGTATAAATATAATACTGATCAAGTTTGCAGAGAACGATCATGGGCCCTAATACTATGGGCCGAGCCCACAATTTTCAGGGCCAATACCATCAGGGCCCAAACAGGGCCCATTAGCACATAGATAACTAGTAAGGAAGGGTGGGACGGTTTAGGTACGACGTGCTCATTCTGGCTCCTACCACTAGGGCTGTTAACAAGCCGAAAACGAGCGAGCAGGCACCATCTCGTGTTCATTCGTTTTATTAAATGAGCCAAATACGGGTTGACTCGTTAAAATATCGCGTTGAAAAATTCAGATCGTGTTTGGCTCGCTAAAACGTAAGTCGAATACGAACTTGCTCACGAACAGCAAAATAAATTTTTAGCCCTACTGCTGAATGAAAAGTTGAAAAAGAATAAGATAAAATTTTAATTTAATAATTAAAATTTATAAAATATAGACTTTTCTACATTTGAGTTAACCTACAATCCAAATAATATATATATACGAGTAGGGTTATTATAGAGTCTTTCGTATTCATAAGTCGTTTTCGATGATAGAACTTTTGAACCGACGATCCATACTATTAAACATGATCTAAAGCATTTGAATTTTTTAGGAACCAAATTTTATAATTTTTTGCAATTATTATAAAGTCCATCAAGATAGCATAAAATGAACGGTCAAAATCAAACTACCTTCTAAAAATAGAGGATCCAATGCTTCAATATAAAATCGGAGTTATTGATCTTTATCTAAAAAATGAATAAAATTTTCTATCAAAAATTCAATCGATTTCGATTCTTGTACACTGTTAAACTAGCAACTATCTTATACTGGTCGTTAAAAGTTATCAACTTTGAGATTTTTTGATTGTAAGGTAAATAATATCAAAAAATTTATAAAATTTAATTTTCAGAAGTTTAAAATATTTTAAATAATATTTAGCGGTATGGAGTGTAAATTTAAAAGCACTATCATTAAAAACTACTTTTTAGTACGAAGGCGATCATACTCATAAGAGTAAAGTATATATTTGACCCGAACATAATCGAGCTGATTCTAACTCGTATTCAGCTTGTTAAAATTTTAGATTGAAAAAGCTCGTGTCTAACTGATTTATTAAATAAGTTGATTGATCTGGAGCCGAACACAAGTTCGCAAGCCGGATGCCAGTCCTAGCTACCACCAATCAACTAACAACACCTGTCTTTTCAAAGGTGGGACCCCACGTCAACATACACGATCTCTCCAGTCTAAAGTTGGTCCGACGAAGCTACGGGGAGGCCCAAGGTGGCCATGACCCCCTCAACTTTTCAACATTTGCTTAATGGTCCTTCAAAAAATTTTTTTTGATGGACCATAGGTAGCTTTGCCCCCTCTAGTTTTTTAATATTTACTTAATAATATGGTGCGAACATAACTCTCTCTCTCTTTTTCCTAATCGATATACTCTTTTTATGAGTGAAAATATATTAAAAGCTTCTTGTTTATAGTCTTTTGTAATATATTTCTCTACTCTAAAATTTTTATTTAATAATTTTTTAAAACTTTTATTTATCTTAGGTAAGCTCTTTTATTTGACTAAATCAAGAATTGTACTAAATTTAATAGCTATATTAATTTTATTTAAAAAACTAAAAAATTAATGTTAAATTTAGTAAAATTTTTAGATTATTTTAATGTAATAATATAAATAAAATAATTAGAAGTTAAACATCTGAAAATAAAAAAAATAAAGTTCATACTTTTACATTATTTATTTAATTAATAATTTTTTAATAAAAAATTTTTAATTAGGAAAAATTTTGTTTATTATTTATTACTAAAGTTTTCATTTAAATATATTTTGGTCCCCCTCAAGATTGCATCATAACTTCGTCCCTGAGTTGGAGAGTCTACAACTAAGCACAAGCACGTAGAGCAAGAAGAGCACATAAAATTCCAATTAATTCTTTTTTTTTTTAGAGAAATGTAGTATGCTATCCGTTTCGTTTATTTCATTTAGAAATAAACTTAGTTGAAAATGTGAATCAATTAGGATTCGAACTTAAGTCTCGGATACCAACCATCAAATTCTTTTGCCACTTGTGCTAGGGACGGTCGGTAAATCCCCATTAATTCTAAAGCCGCATACTATATAGAAACGAGATTTATAAATAAAACTATTCGATCTCTCTAAAAAATTCTATTAAAACCCACCAAACTCCAGAGCATGATGATGATTCTAAAAAAAGAACTAAAAATGAAAAATAAAACAACTTGAAGTTGATTTATGTAGAGAGAGAGAGAGAGAGAGAGAGAGCGTAATAAGTCGAAGATAATTAAGAACCCAAATAAGAAATTTTCTTTTTTCGAAAACGAAAAAAGAACCGTAAACAGATACCTTGCTGAGGAGAGGCCATAGTTCTCCTCTCTCCATGGAATCCCCAAACTCCATCTTTAGTTTCTTCTCAACTGCTCTACACTCACCAAATCCCGAGGATATTTCTGAGGTGCTTAACCATTAATTTATATTCATGCGAATGTTATTCTAGTATATATCATAGATTATATGCTCTGATATTTCTCATAGTTGGAGCCCACTAGGGCCACCACAATATTTTCCTACATGCAGTTGCTCCCTCCACATTCCACATAGCGACATAGGTTGGTTTACCAATGTGTACCCCATCAATTATATGATTATTTGAAAACAAATATGTACGTAGCCGTTGATTTAATTAATAACTTTTTGGTAAATTATATTAGTTAGTGTAGTTTGGGAGATAATTATTGTCTGGACCTTCTTCACCGCATAAGCCTTGAACCGCAAGTTCACCTACTGTATATGCGCTTCATCTTTATTTTCAATCCCCACAATTTGAAAAAAAAAAAAAAAAAGCATCAGATTTACAAACGAGTTTAATTCTTTCGAGATATCTTAGGAAAATTAAAACAAAAAATATTAATAGGTACGAAATGAGAGAAGCGAAAAATTAAAGGTAGAGACGGCTCAATAAATTTTTAAAGAATTTTTTTATCAGAATTACTCAATTCAAGTTATGAGTATGAATAAGTTTGAATCCTTTGATCTGCAAGAAGCTAGATGAGAAGAAACTTATGTCTGGTTCTGAAATAAGATCAAATTAAGAAACAAGTATATATTGATCTATATCTCCAAAAAACAATGGGTGGGAGTGAAAGCAGTGGGCACTATGGAGGAGGTTTCACTTTAATTAGTGGCTCATGCCGACGTGGTGGCCCCATGCATATGAAATAATATCTCCCCGTTAATGTGATTTTTTATTTTTATTTATTTATTTATTTATTTATTTATTTTTCGACTAGGCACAAACCTTACAACCAAGCTATTGGTGGCTTCGTAATTTCTGCTTGTTTAGGCGAAAGATTGTGACCAACACTAATTAAATTTTTGGTACTCTCCTTTTATTTTATTTTATTTTTAATTTTTTTATTGTGAGTACGTAGTCACTTCCTTTTTTATATTTATATTGACCATATTTCTCAAAAAAAAATTTATATTGACCATGAAATTAAGCAATTTGCAAGTTATAAAAATGTTTTGTTTGGTTTGGGTTAATGACTTCTACGTTATTTCACCTTTGAAATCGGGACCAATCATGCCTATATTACAATTAATAAAATATTTTCTATCTTATTCTCTACGATCCCCACCAACTTATATACGAAGCTAATAACATAAGTCACTTTTTATGCCTTATTATATATCTGCTTGTCTTATGTTATTAATCAAATTTCCTTGTCTCAAGTAGATACGTGAAAGAAGTTATAATTTTTATTTAATTACTATTTTAGATAGGCATGTTTAGCCCTTGTCTCAAGTAGATACAAGAATAAAGTTATAAATTTTAATTATTTAATATTTTATTTAAATATACTACAATATGTCTAGCTTCCTCCTTTTTGCAGCAACCCTTATAGTGGGATTTTTGACAAATAAAAAAAGATAGGAGTTACCGATCGTCCCTAAAGCAAGTGGCAAGGACTTGGTGGTTGGTATCCGAGATTTCAATTTTGAATGCTAGTTGATTCACATTTTCAGCTAAGTTTATTTCTAAATAAAATAAATAAACGAAGCGGATAGCGTACTGCCAATCTCTAAAAAAAAAAAAAAAAGAGATTGGAGTTTGTGTTGCACCATAAATCAAAATGAGATTACGAGCTCTAGAAGGAAATATGGCAAAGTACTACGATTTATGAGTAATATAAATATAAGCTAATTAATAATTCCTATCTCCTAGTTTCTTCCATGTTCTAGATAATGGAATCACTTAAAAAACTCAAGAAAAAAAGGACATAATTTATAGATGCAGACCCTAGAGACGTGATTAAGCTAAGAAATCAATATTATCTATCAACTGTTGATTTTGGTTCAACAGTTGATAGATAATATTGATTTCCTAGCTGGAAATTTAGTCACCGTCGTAACTAAATTTAGTCACCGTCGTAATAATTTTTTTTTTTTTTTTGAGAATTAGATAGCAAACTATCTGCTTCATTCATTAAGTACTGTCGTAATAATTTTATTGATATATTAAGACTAGCTACTTTCATCTTAAACAGAGAGAGAGAGAGAGAGAGAGATTTATTATTGCTTTTAACTACCAACCGTTATATATAACTACAAAGAATAGTCATTAATTAGAATAAGTTGACTTGTGTTGTGCTTGGAGCTTGTCAATTTTATTTATTTATTTATTTATGTAAACAGTAGATTGTAAGTTTAAGACTTCGATGAGAATTGCGGAGAGATTACAGTACATGTAATGAGAAAATACGATAAAAAAGTACTATATTTATGTTCGTACATAATATTACGTTCCGCATATCGTGTTTGCGGTTCCAGCAGAGAACACAGAAATATTTTTATATATTTTTATTCTAATTATATTTTATCTAATAGTGTTAGATAGACCTCAATACGAAATTAAGCCAAAGCTAATTAAATCTTTTTAACGTGAAAGTGCAGCGTTGTGCAGCGAGATCGCGCGTTACGGCACAGGCATGTGAACAGGATTCTGTTCCTTTTCTTACAAAATGCGAGAAATTAAGCTTGCTAGTTTCCAGAATTAAAACTCGAAATTTAAAAATAAAACACCAAAATTTAATGATTTGTGATAAAAATTTAATTACAAAATTAGTTGTTACTGAATTATTGGAAATACTGGTTATTTTTACCGAAGCTGTAACCGTGCCCTAGAAAATAATAATAATAATAAAAAAAAAAATTAAAGAGCCACTCGACTAAGCGACATGGTTAACCTCGATTAATGAGTGGACCTTGTCAAGAAGAAGCAGGAAACAACCTTGTGTAAGCAAACTTGAATATTAATCATTTTTAAAAGGTGTAGTACAATCAAGAGATGTACAATATCCAATATATACGTATATTTTAACAAGAATAATTGTTCATTAAGCGAGTATGAAAAGTTCATTGTCCCCCACGACCATACCCGGTCCTTTTTTTTTACCTATAAAATTTTCTATTTTTCTTGAGAACAATAACACATTATCAAATCCTTCACGCAGCTATTTTTTAACTAAATAGGTTTTGATATGACATAAGTAGAATACCATTAAAAAAGCCGCATGTAGAATAGTTATTAAACCATATGATCGACGCATAAATGTCCGTGAAAACAAATGAATGGGCACAAATTTTAGTCGTAAAAACCCAACACCAGAAGAAGATTACACCACCAGATTACCTTCATTACTAAGATGATATTAGCCCAACAGTGTGCTATCTATTCAAGTGTTCATTCGATCACTTCCTTCAGATTAAATCTGCGAGCACAAGCAAGATAAGAGATGAAATTCACCGCGCAAACTCCCGCCAACCACCAGAAGAAATAATCAAGATGGCCCTCATCCAAGTTATCCGGGATCCATCCCGGCCCTCCGCCAGTCTTCGTCGCGAATCTGACAACCATAATTACAACAGAGCTCAAGTAATTCCCCAGGGAAACTGCGAGCAAGGATATAGCTGTGCACATGCTCCGCATAGTACCAGGACCCTGCTCATAGAACAACGCGAGCTGTGCAATATAACTAAACACCTCTGACCCGCCGAGAACAAAGTATTGAGGAAGTTGCCACAAAATACTTATTCGATTTCCGTTCTCGACCCCCTTTAGTCGATTCCCTTCTACGGTTGCAGCGATTGCCAAAGCTAATATCATCAGAAAATACCCAACACCGATTCTTCTCAAATGAGATAGTCGACAGGAATAATTTCTCAATATATCAGCAATCAATGTGTTGCAGAGCAAAACCCATAACATGACACTTACAACTTCGAAAGCATAGAGTGAGGCAGGAGGGACGGAGAAGGATCCTACCTTCGTATCCATTGCTCTTCCTTGCTCGACGAAGGTTGTATACATTTGGGCGTAAGCGACTGAGTAGACGATGCTAGTTAACCAGATTGGGAATAGCCTTAGAAGCAGCTTCAATTCTTCCACTTGAGTAATTGTACATAATCTCCAAGAACTAACATTAAGACCATCCTCAGAATCTGAATCCGATATTATTGCAGCTTTATCCAAGAACCTGATAGGCATCACAAGTAATCGGTGCATTATTTTTACACGGACTACATTATTTTACATACAAGGAAGTAGCACAACTAGAATAGGAGATTACTTGTAATCCTCTGTATGTGGTAATGTTTGCTTTCCCTGAATGTTTGAAATTTCATCCGGCACCTCATACAGGGAAGCAGCATCAACAGGAGCTTTTAGATTGGCTTTTCGAAAAGAGGCAACAATAACTTGAAGAATTCTCTTCAGTGGGCTCCCTCCTGGCTCTCTTAGCTTATAAATAGCTCTTCCTACAAGAAAACATCCTAAAGCTGCAGCAATGCAAAGAGTGGAGAGGCCATATCCGACAGCCCAACTCACATCCTCTTGAATCCAAACTATTAGAGTACTCGATATTAGGGTGCCAACATTGATGCAGAAATAGAACCAATTAAAGAAGGATTCCTTCTTTAGTCTCTCAGTAGGATTCTCATCATCAAATTGGCTGGCGCCAAACGGGAGTAATGACGACTTGACTCCACCACTGCCAAAAGCTATAAGGTATAAGCCGGAGTAGAAAAGGAGCTTTTGAGCCTCGATAGCGGAGGTACATGAATATCCATTGCTTGAAAGAGGCTTCAACGATGGCAATAAGGCGGACAGTGTGATAACACTCATTCCCTGTAAGAGGAAAATAATGCACTAGTGATCATGAAATGAAGAAACTGATCTATGAACTTTTTGAACAACACTCGGTCCATACATAAATGACAAAGATGTGAGAAAAGGTAGTACTCTTGATATCAAAGGAGTAATGGTAAAGAAAGAAAGCATCTCAATAGTTAGCCCCAAATAATACTAGAGTTAACCAAGAAGTCAAACTTACTTCAACCAACACACCATATCTGCGAAATCGTTTCTTCTTTTTTTTTTAACATCATGTAGGAAAGAAAGTTTTTCCATGAGGATTATATAAAAGGATAGAACAAATTGTCCTTCTAAATTTAACAGCATACGCATACTTATCTGGATAAGTACTTTATAAATACATATTAATGGCTTGAGTTCGTCAAGTATAATGGAAGCATGGCAGGTAATTAAGAGACTGGAAATTGAAACAAAGCCAGAAACAACATACCGCAAGATAAATCAACGAAGAGAAGAAGATCATCCGGTAACTTCCGAAATATGAGTCAGCAAGAACTGCTCCAATGAAAGGGGTAAAATAGCTTGTTCCGGTCCAAGCAGTGATACTCGTTGCAATCGAGGCATTGTTTTCACAAAGGATGCGACTAAGATATATTACTAGGTTTGTTGCAATACCAGAGAAACCCAGGCTTTCCAAGGACACAAATCCTGAAGAAAATGGAAAATGTCGCAAGCTTGTCACTCTAAGAGCAAGCAAAAACTGCCGAAAACCCCTCTCAAGAGATACATTTCTCTTACATATGAAAATTCCAAATATAAATTGAGATTACCCAATACAATGGCAGGTGCTCGCCAATCAAAATCTTTGTAATATGATGAGGATCCTCCTCCGAATTCCTCCATGATACGGTCATTATGTTCCTAATAAGGCAACAAAGATCGCCGCCAATATCACCTTCTTTGTAGAAAAACAGAGCACCACACTATCCTTCTATGTGAAATGTAAATTAGAGGGGGCGGGGCAAAAAAAGAAAAGGCTTGAATTTTTTTTTTATTTTATTTTTAATCCATACACAGTTGCACTAAGCCAAAACAAGGCAAACTTCTAATCACTCCTCAATCTTGAATATAGGTCTCTAATAAGTGTACAATTGTGCAAGAAAATGGAATTTTAGATCCATTTGAACATATTTTGATGCCTTAGCATCTCATCCAATCTCTTTTGTTCACTCAAGAGCATTGCAGCAATTGATACATGAATGTACGCAGATGTCTACGACGACAAATTATTTATAGCCTCAAAGTTATATTTTGAATGTGAAATGTTTTGCCCACTTACTAGTTTTACAATCTTTTACTTAAACTAAAGGGCCAGTTTCTTACTAATTAATTAGTTCTTTTTCTCATCATAATTATCATTCTGACCGTAAATTAAATCACTTTTGTCGTGAACCGTACTAGCCATCATAAATGTTTGGTGAAATGCGTATGTGGACACAGAATTACTCGTGCAGGTGAAATTAATCATCTCGAAAAATCCCACAAGAGTGAACTCCTAGGCTGCGTTTGGTTGGAAGTATATCCCAGAACAAGGCGGGATATCTCTCGTTGTCCTCCCAAACGCAATGCAAAATGGAACAACCCGGTTGTTCCGGGCTTAACGGGTTGTTCCGGGAACAACCCGTTAAGATTGTTCTCCATGAAATGGAGAACAAGCCGGAACTTGTTTTTTTTTTTCTTTTTATGCCATTTTATTTTTTTTATACTTTATTTTAATTAATTTCAAATAAATTAAATAAATGCTCAAATTTAATAAATAATACATATATTAATATAAATATTATTTTTATGACAATATATTTATACTTAAATTTTATTATATTATATAAATTAATTAAATTTGATATATTTTTTATCTTATTAAGTTTTATCATTTATATATTAATATTTAATTATTTTATTTTATATTAAGTATTATATACATAAAATCATTTTTTCATATATTATATATATATATTTTTTAATATGTATTGAAATTCATACTTAAATTTTTATGATAATATATTTATACTTAAATTTTATTATATAATATAAATTAATTAAATTTGATATATTTTTTATTTTATTAAACTTTATCATTTATACTTTAATATTTAATTATATATTTTTTTATTTGTATTGAAATTTATACTAATTATTAATTAAAAATATAGGGATATTGTTAGTATTATGCTTTATTCATTAATATATTATGAATAAATTATATAAAATAAATGATTACATAAAATAAATTATTATATATAATAAAATAAAATATATTATTTTAAATTAGATTCTTACATAAAATATTATATTATAAATTACTCTATGAAATAATTTTATAAATAATTTTATATAAAATATACTAACATAAATTAATTATTTTATTTTTAAAAATATATTTAGACGTTGTTCTAGACTTTTTATCCAAACGCTATTAAGGATATCCTCTAGAATATTCTCGAATGCATCAAAACACAAATTTATAATTGTTCTATCTTGTACCGGAATATCTCATGTTCTCGAAAATAACAAAAGTTGTTCTCCAAAATTAAATTCTCCAACCAAACGCAGCCCTAGATTGCAATCACACTAGCACGTACCGCGCAATTTATCATTGAATAACTTATTCAAGCACCAAATGGGCCTGTAACTCGTGAGTCATTTTTGCCCTATATACGAAGATTATGATAGGAGTTCGAGTGTTAAGAAAGGACTTCCAAAAAAAAAAAAAAAGAAAAAAAAAAANTTATTCAAGCACCAAATGGGCCTGTAACTCGTGAGTCATTTTTGCCCTATATACGAAGATTATGATAGGAGTTCGAGTGTTAAGAAAGGACTTCCAAAAAAAAAAAAAAAAAAAAAAAAAAAACCGCTAATAATTGTGAGAATTCCGAACATTCCCTTCATCTGCAAGGGAGTGTTTATTTATTTGAAGGGAATTAATTGAACATGAAGTAAAGAGAGAGCTATAAATTAGGAATTAGGATACCTCGTGAGATAGTAAGGGCTTAGCGTCTTCTTCTGCGGCTGCGGCTGCATCTGCTTCTGCTTCTACTTCCATGGAGGGGGAGGAGGAGAAGAAGAAGGAGAAGAAGCAGAAGAAGCGCTTTTGGGATCTTCCCTTGGGCTATTGGCTTTGGTCACACTCTACGGTAGTGGTTAGAGCGAATTTATTGCGGGGGAAAGGGAAGCGCTTGGGGGCAACGCGTCGCTCTGTAAGGGCCTTGACCTGTCATGGGCCACGGCGGAGTGCTCCGCGCGCTTCCGAGGTGACGAGACACGGGTCGCCGCGCAGTGGACCGGGTAAAATTCTCTTCAGCATGCGACGTTCATAGCCCGTTCCTGCATATAAATGGAAAACATATTTAATACGAGAAAAAATGTTTAAAGTTAGGTTAAATTTTTTTAAAATAATAATTATATTCTAGCAGAACATTAATTTCTACTTTTAATTCTAGCTGATAAAACAGCTCAGATGTGAGAAAGAGTGAGTGTTTGTTCTGATTAGATCTTTTACATAGCATCCAATTATTGTTGGTGTGATTTGAATTTTTAAACATTATAGTTGATATGTTTTGAAAGGATGATTGACTGTCGAGAATTGTATATATAGAGCTAGGCTAGTATACTATTGGTAGTACGGAGGCCTCCGTGCTACTAAGTTATTTTCAATGATGCGTCTTCTAAATTGATGATTGCCTCCGTTAAACTTGATCTACACTATTGAAAGTATTTGAAAATTAAATTTTATAATTTTTCGGCATCATTTATCTGTTAAACGAATAGTTTAAAAATGAACGGTTAAAAATAAAAATTTCATAAAAAATAATGATAAAAGACTTGAATTTAATATTAGAGTTACTGATATTACTCTAAATAGTAAAAAAAAAAATTTATAAAAATTTTTTTATCAAATTTGGATTATTTTACACTGTTAAATTCATAAACGCATCACATTTATCATTAAAATTGTTAATTTTAAGACATTTTGATCACTAGCTAAATGATGTTGAAAAATTATGAAATTTAGTTTCCAAATACTTTCAATAATATTAATCCTTTTTATTAAAAAAATATATAAAAAAAACCTAATTCCGTTAAACTATTTGTAATATTGTCGGAATTAAAACTTATAATTATAACTAGGAGTAGAGCTACTATGCTATCGGAAGTATAAAGGATCGAATACTTTTAATTTTTTTTGCCCTTAGATTAATCTCTTTGATCATTTCTAATCTTTGGATTAATATGGAGACCACTCAACCCTAAGAATACTATTTAATCCTAGAGGAACCGCAATCATCTCAACCGTATAATTTTTCATCTAATTGTCAAAAAATTGGAAATATCATATTCTCTATACTTCCGATAGTATAGTAGCTCTACACTTATAACTAGATACATAAATATTTATTTTTATAATATCAAAATTAGTGTTAGCAACGAAATTAATAATCTTTGACACGAATCCTAAAGTACTCGTGGCACCACAGATCTCCGAGCCATCCTCGACGAGTCTCTCGAACCCACCAACTGCACTTTGACACATTTGACCTCTTAAAATGACCAAATTACCCCGGGTCTCTCTTACTGCTCAACAAACTACCAGCTGAAGCTGTCATTTAGTTTCGTTGGGACCAACTGCGCTGACATAAGTGGCAAAAAAAAAATTAATGGTTGATACTCAAAATTTTAAATTCGAATTCTAATTAATTTATATTTTCAGTTAAATTTATTTTTTTTAAAAAAATGAATAGTATACTATCTATCTCTCTCTCAAAAAAAAAGCTTCGTTCAGACTTCTCCATTGCTCACCAAGAATTTAGGTTGAATTTTACAATAAAAAAATGGCTAAATGTTGCAAGAGATAGCCTCTTATTGTTGAAGTACTAGTATACTTATATAATTTTTTAGACCGTATGTATGAAATAAGTATAATTTAAATATTATATACCCAATTGCATAAAAAAATAGCAAGTTAATAGCAATGCTTATTATATAAAATTGCTGTAATTTTATTTTTATGGACTATTGATATGTGAGTATATATAATATAAAAGATTTAAATCGATATTCATACGTAGCTCAAAATATTATATAGATTTAATAATGCATCAAAAGTCCATAAAACATACCGACCGTCCCTAAAGCAAGTGGCAAAATGTTTGGTGGTTAGTACCCGAGATCCGAAGTTCGAATCTTAGTTGATTCACATTTCCAGCTAAGTTTATTTCTAAAAAAAATGAATGAAGCGGATAGCGTGCTACTTATCTCTCAAAAAAAAAAAAATCTATAAAACATCACTTATTTGGGAGAATTGTTAAATCCGTATATAAATTTACTATATCATGTTGATGAATAATATGTAATATAACAAAGTTAATTAGTCAAGCTAATAAACTAACTAATAACTTGATAAATTTGATCATCCTAATAAGAAACGAAATTTTAATGCCAGTTTAATGGCATCTTAATTGCGGAGTAAATTAATGCTAGAGATTTATTCTCTACTATCCAATTTTTTATCACTAGAGCTTTGAGAATCTCTGACTTTTGGTTAAGTAAATAGTATATAGTGATTAGTTTAAAACGTTTGTGCGTAAGCCGGCATCTCATCTTCCGAAAAAAAAATAATGTATAACTCCACGTAATCTTTTTTTTTTTTGAGAGAGAGATAGGTAGCACGCTATCCGCTTCGTTTATTTTATTTTAAAATAAATTTAGCTGAAAATATGAATTAATTAAAATTCAAACTTGAAACCTTGAATATCAACCATCAAGTATTTTGCTACTTGCTCTAGAAACGGTCGCTACCTCCGGGTAACCCTGCAGGAAAATATGATACCAAAGTCATTGGGTAGTATAGTTAACAGATGATGTAGAGGGGTAGAATTGGAATTTCGAGCAAAAGCGGGGGCAGAGGTCCCCATCAAACGGACCGGTTGCTTTTCTCCCTCATGCTGTTGGTGCAGTGGACTCTCTTTCAAAAGGAGACAGAGAGAGAGAACACTTTGGCCCCATCTCTTTTTCCCCTCTGCTGCATCTCTACACCAGAGAAGTTTTAAATTTTTTTTTTCTCCTTCATAATGTTGTGAGGTTCTACTTGTGGAGAAAAGGAGAATAATGTAGACGAAGAGGAAAAATTTAGGAAGAATAATGGATTCTAAGGCTCCTTTATCCTGATGTAAGTTTTCATCTTTTAATACTTCTTGTTGCTTCTGTTCCTGTGGATTTGTGGTTGGAGTTGTTGGATCTCTGGTGGAGAGATTTGTGGAATAAAATGTTTCTTTTTGATGGTTCCTGCTTCCCCCCCTCTCCCCCGCCCCCTTTGTATGGTTTTCTCTCCCAGTTTGATGTTCTCAGGAGTTTAAAATCTGTGATTCCAGCAGTCAAATTTCTTCTTCGGAGGAATAATCTTGATGACCAAAACTTTTTCGGGCATTTTCAATTTCACTACTGTCCAGGTATATGATGGCAAAATATTTTCCCAAATTTAACTCTTGGTTCCTGGCAAATGTTCCTTGACTGCTGAAAACATGACATGGTTCCTTGAAAAAAAAAAGAAAAAGAAGAAGAAGAAATTTGGCTACATGTTTGGTGCAAATCCTTTCCTTTTGTCCTTGTTTTCTCGGTAGTTTAATGTTAATGTTACTCAAACTATTGCTCACTACTGGGGGGAAAAAAATGACATTTATTTCCACCTCCTTCAAACAGCAGAAGCCTCATTCTTCTGCTTATTTGTCTTTTGGAAAATTGTGCTATATGCACACCATATTAACATTTTTATTTAACTCTCTATTCTCTAAGACTAAGAAGCTCTTCTTTTACTTGGTAGGTTTTCGGGAGACCTCATTTTGATGTATGGCTAATAACACATTTAAACTGCAAGTGTTCATCTTTCCGTAGATAAGGGTTCTTAGTTTTGATCGACTGCAGTAGCTGCTAAGTTCGCTCCCGGTGTATTATACTTTGGATAAATTATGGATGGAAGTGGAAGATTAGGGCCGAGGAACTGGGAATTTTCAGATCGGGATCGGCGTGGTGAGTCAATGCTAAAGCCCCGACCGGGCGTCCCGGCTCACAACAATGTTATTCACGGACACCATGAGACTTCTCTTAAGATGAGCTCCTATTCAGGCAGAGATTCCTTAATTGCTGAACACAACTCCGAACTCCCCTCAATGGACTTCTCTTGGGTTCCCCAAAAGAACTTCTTTCCGGCTTCGAAGGCTATAATTCAGGAAGTGCCGCCGAGAAGTTCGCCGATGATTGACATTCACAGCGCCCAAGTTGATGAAGGGGAACCGCAGAATTTGGATGGAAAACAGCAAAGTTCGACAAAGAAAGCTAATCGCACTGCCGCTAAGGCATTGAGGCCGAAGGAGCCGAAGAAAAGGTCGTCTAAGTCTGCAAAGAAAAAAGAAAGTTGCGTCGCCAATGGAAAAGTTGAGAGGAAGAGCCTTGAGCATGATCTAGGGGGAGTGATGCTCGATTTGTCTAGTGTTCCTGTTCCTGTATGTTCATGTACTGGTGTGGCTCGACGCTGTTACCGGTGGGGAACTGGCGGGTGGCAGTCGTCCTGTTGTACGAAAACCATATCAGAGTATCCTCTTCCGATGAGCCCCTCGAGGCCCGGGTCCCGCTTGGCTGGGAGGAAAATGAGCGTCGGTGCTTATGAGAAGCTTCTGCAGAGACTCGCTGCTGAAGGCCATGACCTTTCTTATGCGGTCGACCTGAAGGATCATTGGGCCAGGCATGGCACAAATAAGTTTGTTACTATAAAGTAGCTTTTAATGGTGAGCTGAACTAACTTCCTTTTTTTCCGCTGATATGAGTAGTACTATGCATTTAAACGGACTATCTCGCATCCAAGATATCAATGGGCCCAACCTTCTCTAGATGTAACGTAACTAAGATCTAAGGATCTGTGCACGGTTGTGTCATTGTACAAGTTTCTTATCAACGTGAATGACTTTCCTCCGACATTGCTCTAGCCACTTTTACCGCTTGAGCTTATGCTTGTACCTTGTAATTCCTTAAATTTTAATCTTACCGACCTACCTAGTTCTTGGTGACAAAATAACTTCCGACTGTGTATATGGTGTGCAATTGTTGTCATCTTTTTGTACTCCCGCTCAACTCATCACCTCCTTGGGTATACAAAAGAGATATGCTAAACAAGATATTTAGAAATCCAAACAGGGCCCTTAGTGGCTGACGTATCTCATTACCTGACAAAGCAGTGTGTAAGCGCCTTAAAGACCCTGAGTTTTACGCATTTGTGGAACTCATTATGATCAAATGTTCCTGTTAAAATTGTCACTGAAAAAAAAAATCGTCATCTTAAGTCATTCTGTTTTCTTCTCTGATCCTTGCTGTGATCTTCTTAGTGGTATCCTTGCTGTGATCTTCTTAGTGGTATCTTCTATTTTCATTTTCTTTGCAATTTCGCATCTTGCGGGCAATTATATTATCTGCGCCACTGCGGATCGTAATAAGGGTTTAAGACCCTTACAACTATTCTTTCCTTGGATATACACCTTGTTTTGATTGTTAGTGTCGGACTCTAGATGAGCTCCTCTTAGCGGATAAAATCAATATTTCTCTCAGATTTCTAGAGGTCCCATAGCGCGTATTAGTTTATAATTTCTTCTTTTTTTTTTCTGCAATGTCCTTCTTCCCTTCTCCGTATTACACATTCCAAAGTGAATTACAATAAATATACATGTGGTTGTTTTCATCTTAAGTTGGTAAACATGCTCTGAAAACTCAAACTCCTTGATTTAGAAAACTTAACCAAAATTAAACTTTGGCTGCTTCAGCTGGAGTTGCTGCGGTCTCCGCAATGAGTTGCTCGTAGAGATCTCTTATCTTCAACCCAACGATTGTTTGGAAGAGTCCTGTACCGTTGTTGCTTCCCGGAAAATCTGAGTGCTTCAGCAATTGTTGTGTCACCTCTCCGTAAAATTTGGTGGAGAGGTTGCTCAGATGGCTCTCCACATATATGAGCTCCTCTAATCTGTCGAATTGCCCATCCATCTCCAGCATCGAAACCTACAATTCAATAGAGGACCAAATAAGCTTCTAAATTTCCAAATTCAACAATTTTTAATCAGTACTAGGATACAGTAAGATTTCTTTACTTGCAGCAAATGAAGAGTTGGTGGTAATAAGAAACAACTCTTAGTATAAAGAATTTGTTAGAAAGGGCACATAATTTTGAGAAACTGAAACTCAAGAAACCAGGTTTCCAGGAAGTTCCAGTTTGGTGCTTAAGTTGGCCAGCGCTGTTCCGAATAGGATGAGAAGCAAAACAATATCTCAAACCTCGAACGAATTACCTCGTTTGAGAAGTAACTATCCGGACCGTAGAAGAACTTGATACCAGGGTACGAGCAGGTCAATTTCCTCCCACAGGGAATCCAGTTGATGGTTGATCCTTCATCAAAGAGGTAAACAGGTTTGAAGTACTTCAACCCTTCTTTCATTATTAGTCGGACCCGTAGCACCTTCCCTTCGTTATCACCGGGAATCAGTTGAGTCGGCAGAACTTCAATCACCGCATCGGCATATTTCTTCTGCGGATCTGCAGAGCCATCATTCAATGGTAAGTTTATACAATGGTTGTGAATCTTCCTCAAAATGAACGCAAAATCAGTAGTAAGCATTATACTATTGTCAGCATGCATATAAGATTCTATTTTCTAATTTTATCTCTTTTAATGTTCTGCTGTTATCCCTTAATTAATGTTCTGTCATTTTCTTTTGCAAATGAAATGAAAGTGATGTAGATGTAGATTTTCTCTGTGAGATAGTACCGATATAAGCGTCGAAGTCGGGCTTCCGGGCTTGAATGCTAGCTTTGATGCTTTCAAGGCTGTGCCCTCGCTCCGCCATGTCTCGCTGCAATTTTGAAACAATAGATTCAGATGAGGCGGCTGCATTCGAAGCTGCATAGTAATGAGACTGTCTGAGTCTACTGACCTGAATTTTCCATGCAAACTTAACATCATTGCTGATGTCCAAGTAGATACTGAAGTCCAGTAGATCCCTCACGCGGGCGTCGTACCTGAAGATCGCAGAAGCAGAAAAAGCATTGGTAGTTAACTTACAGCTATTTTTTGTCGACGCACGCGAGAAAACCGAAATGAGTTTCGAGAATCTAAAAAATAGGCGCTCTAATTTAGAGTTTTTGCTGCTAATCTGAAAATCTATTGGAGGGATTTTAATTTTAATGGAAAGAGGTTCTTGAGATAATATTACTTGCTCCCAACCGGGCTAGCGGAGTAAGGGCCCAAAAGATGTAGCAATAATGAAAAGTCTAAGGAATTGTCTAATTGCCATACAAACCAATAGTTCATCGATCAGCACCAATCGTTACTAGCACGAATGACAAAAAGTTTACAAGTTAGTATATGAAGTTTTAAGTTCGAAACTTAATTGCTTCACATTTCAGCAAAATTTATTTAAAAAATAAATAACCGAATCAGATAACATGAATTTTTTTTTAGTCTATAATAATAATAATAATAATAATAATAATAATAATAATAAAAGAATTCATCAACTATATATGGACCATATGGTAGCCATTTAACTGCTAACCTCTGCTGCTCAAATTGGACTAAGAAATAGTATTTAAAAGCATTAGTCCTGCATCTTCGCATTCTTCCAAATTACGTATTAAGAGCCAAAAATTTCGATGTAAACTATGACACCAGCACACAATTCGAGGATGCCCGTAACTGTCACCTACCGCAACTTTCTTTAATTTATACTTTAGTTTCAGTCAAGCATCTACGAACCACGCATCTAGATGGACGAGCCTACATACGTATGCGGTTTGACGTGCATAAAATTGCAATTGTGAAATTACATATGCTTGTTTCCGTAATTTTTTTTTTTTTAAAAAAAGGAGTGAAGTAATAAAACAGTACTAAAACAGATTCAAAACGAATAAAACTAACAATATATAATGTATGGTTAAACACAAGCGAGAGAGAGAGAGAGAGAGAGAGAGAGGAGAGGATGTGAGAAATTAATGGAGATCTAGAGAGGTGTAGGTCTCACATTGGGTGCAATCCTTCGATGACGAGGATCTTCGGCGGCTGGATGAGCTCCGGCGGGTCGAGCAGGCCGGTGACGTGATTGTAAATCGGTTTCTCGATGGCTTTCCCGTCTTTTATCGCCTTCACCTGCTCGTACATGAGATCGAAGTTGTTGGCTCGCGGGTCCAGCGCCGTCACGCCCTTCTCCTTCCGCCCGGTCCGATCCAACGAGTGATAATCATCCAAGCATATCACCGTAGTGACGTCGCTTATCAGCGTGTTAGAGTCCGGGTTCCCCCCCCTGGGTGGCTCCGCCACGCCGCCGAACACGCTCGTCAGCCGCCTCATGAAGGTGCTCTTCCCGCAGCCGGAATCCGCCGCGAGACCGATCACCACGGTCTTCGCCTCGCAGGAGACCTCGAACGAGCTGCTGCTGCTTCTCCGCGCTGCTGCTCTTCTCTCGCTGGTGAAGAGGATGAGCTGCTTCTGGTGGAAGCCGAGGAGGTGGGCTTTGCCTGCAGCCGGGCTGGAGAAGGAAGAGTATGGAGAGTGGAGGGTTGGTGCAGTGTAGATCATTGTGCAAATTGCCATCTTTCTTCTTCTCCTTCTCCTCCTCCTCCTCCTTTCTTCCTCTCTCCCTTCAGGCCTCTGTGGGAGCAAAGGAATTAAGAGGGGTGGAGAGAGAGAGAGAGAAAGGTATTATAACAAGGATAGAGGAGTGTGTCCCTTCAGGCCTCTTCCTTCGCAGATGATTTCAAGGGAGGCTCTTTGTTAAGTAACAGTTAGTTAGTCCCTTTTCCTTTCCAGTTATACTTAATCCTTTTTTTTTTTTTCCTTCATTTATGTATTTTCTAAAAAGAAGCTGTGGCTATGGTGACATGTTAAGGTGGTAAGTTTTTGTGATGCTTTGCAGGTTCGGACAAAGTTGGGGGAGTTATTGGGCTTCCGCTAACTGAGGATGTGTGGTTATGAGCTCGAGGACTTGGAAATACGCTGTCTTTTACCTCCGTTTTATATATAATATAATAATAATATAATATTCCGTGAGATTATGGGGAAGGAATTTTGAAGAAATAAAAGGTTTCGATGATGATGATTCGGGGCCGATGCAAGTGATGGCGAGGGGGTGCATGTAAAAGAAAAGCTTGGCTGCTATTTCGTGTGTATAGATATGGTGGTGCCACGTGGCGAGTGAAGGGTGGCTGAATGCAGATGAGGAATGGTCGGGTGGGAGTCGATGGGATAGGGTGCATGCATCGTCCAAGGCCATCCGAACCTCACAGAGGGAGCTCTGCTTTTGGGGACGTAGTGCTAAACTGACAATTTTATTATGCACTTGCTTTGTCTGTAGATTATTATCAGAGCTAAGAGAAAATGCTCGTCTGGCCGAATCAACTAACTAGAGCAGGTGCTCTGCTCTGCTCACCAGTCATGCACTAAGCAAGCGTCGACGAACACTCAATTCCGTCTCTTATCTCACTCAAACCACTCCCATCTCTTATCTCACTCAAACCACACATTAAGCTACAGGCTATAGCTTTGCAAAACGTATGAAGACCCGCGAAGAATTAATTGACGGAGAACTAAATTTTGCATGCATTACCGAGTAGCGACGACTCACGAAACGTTCAACTAGTAGCGACTTATCCTTCCTAGTGTAAATATCAAGCTCCTCAACTAGTTCCAAAGAAGCACAAAACGAGCCATTCAGCTATTCTTAATTTTTTCATAGGCATATGCAAACTAAGACAAGATACGTGCTTCGAGTCTAATTGATAGCACATGCAACATATGGTAACCAATTCACTGTTGCGTGCGTGAGAGAGAGAGAGAGAGAGAGAGAGAGAGAGATTTGCAATGATTAAGGGGTCAAAATTAATATCTGAAACCTGTGACAGCCAAAACAGCTAAAATCATACATGTTCTTACAGAGCAACTCAATTAGAGGAATTTCAAATACATTTCTTGCAATGACCTATTAGTTAATGAATCAACAATGGCTGGGACCTCAAAATAGATAAGAATTAAAACTGAAGGAAAAAACTACAAATCTTTTTCCCACATTTCTGACTTCAATAGAACATATAACTGCTCTCCTGAAACCCATTATGGTAAGCGGACGACACGGCCATAACAGATTCGACTGACAATGAGGCAACAAAATTACCAGGAGACCACCCCTCCCTCTATTTTGTGGATTAAATTTTGGCTACACAGTTGCAGCCTCAAATTAATCTTCATCATCTGAATTGGAAAATGTAATCTTTGTGGCCTTGGGAGCATCTGCTGTAATCTCTTTGAAGTGTGAACCATAAAGCTTTGATTCCTGAAGGAAAGAAAAAGTCAAATTGGCAGGTGAGGTTGCTAGAAATTTTGATGAGATCTGCATTATAAATCTGACTACTACATACTTGAAATAGGCTGGAGCAAAAGCAGTAACAACAGAAAAAAAGAAAATATGGTAATCAACTGATGAAAGTTTATGATCCTGCAGAACTAAGCCCATATTTTCCACTATTCTATTTGGACACTAACCTTTTTCTTCACATGCGTACCGAATTTCATGAGAGCAGCAGGAACAATCTGCCCAGCCTCTCGAAGAACATTGACGAGTTCACCAGCAAGGCCCTACATACATAGCCACAAAGGAATACCTTATGAGTTTGGACTCTACAATATTTCTAGACTCAGAATCATTGTATTGCACCTCTCCCACAACCTTGTTTTCCTGAGTGAAGAAAGTATGGGCAACTCCCTTCTTACCAGCACGACCCGTCCTACCAATCCTGTGGACATAATCTTCAGTTGTCAGAGGAAAGCTATAATTGATTACCACTTCAACGTCAGGAATATCCAGTCCTCTTGAAGCAACATCAGTAGCAATCTGAAATATTTCAATGATAATGCAATTAAATCAAAGTGTTGATTCCTTAAAAAAGATGATCAGAATAACATATAAAACAAGTATATCCACTTCCTTTTGTATGTATGCTAACCAATTAACAAGTAAATTCAGTATGAAACCTACCATCAAAGGACATTTTCCATCTTTAAATAAAGACAAAGCCTTTGTTCTATCATGTTGAGCTTTGTCGCCGTGCACAGAAACAACCTTCCAGCCCCTGTGTAACCAGAATAAGTAATTTAGATGTTACCACATCACCAACAAGAAATAAACTTATGCAGATAGAATTGATGTGTATAAGAATGTAAAATGTTTACTACCTTCTCTGAAGCATTGTTTCAACACGAACTGCTTCCTTCTTGTACAACACAAAAACCAAAACCCTATTTCTGATAAAAGAAACATGGCAACGAGGATGAGTCAATCGACCGACCCAAGATGTAAAAAAAACGAGGAATAAATTGAAGATATATTCTTATAAGTAATTCACAATAAGCACATTATATTCTTTCTAAAGAATAAATGAATACTTGAAACTAAGTATTAGGTGCACATCTCTGGGTATATTGACTAAAATTCCATGATAATTCTGCAACAGGATGATTACATCTAACTATATTATCTCCACCTTTGGATGCTTCTATTAAGTTCCTCAGGTAATATATAATTGCAATATATCATTTGAAACTTAAAAAAATGTAGTTCTTACATGAAAACTATAAAGTCAATGCACTACATTAAGCATATCAAGATAGCCTCAGATGGTGCCTTAGTTTTCGTCTTTTCCAAATAGCATATCATGTGATAAGTCAATGTAAGAACCCATTCAACAAAAGAAGTACCAGCCAATAACTCAACATTAATCCCTAACAAAACTGATGACTGATAACATAATATGTTGCCTATAGGAGCAATAGCTGCAACAAAAGAACTATACTGCAGTACTACCTCTGTGATTGGTGGTATTTCTCAAGCAAGGAAACAAGTCGAAAATCCCGTGACTTATCATCTAAGACTTCTATTATCTGCATCACATCATGATTAGCTGCAAGATCCTCAGATCCAACAACAACCTGAAATTTGAAGTAAAATTCATAAGATATGTTCACATTAAAGAAGAAGACGGAAAAAGAAAAAGAGGGGGTGAACTAGGAAAACCTTGACAGGTTCTGGATCCATGAATTCCTGCGCTAGCTGATGAACAGCGAGGGGCCAAGTTGCACTGAACATGACCATCTGCCGGACTGCACAATGAGACATAATCAGTTAATGATATCAAAAGGTGAAAATGTGCTATGTAATCCAGTACTATCTTTTGCATTAGGCTTTGGAAATAAGACTCAGAACAGCATCCGGTAACAGAAACATAAACACATGGAAAACAAAACAGACAGAAGGCAATGAAACGCGGCTGGATTAAAAAACACTTGTCTCCTCATAGTTGATGATCAAAATAGTGATGGTTATTTGACTGAGGAAAAAGGAAGAGATATCAACATTCATCATTCGGCTATTCATGTACAAAATGTTGCATATGCCTGAAAAAAATGGATAGTGCAAATATAGCTACTATCACCAACAGGACATTATTGTTTTCTGGCACAAATATGGGTTCCAGCAGGATCGCATTCATTCATGCTAACACCTTGTCCTTCCCCTTCAGCTACCTCCCACCCAACCGCAAAAAAGAGTAAAGAAAAGAAAAACTCCACTACAAGCACAAAAAGGCCACTAAGCTGCAGAGAGAAAAGTTATTCTACTATGACAAGCTTAACTTGTACATCTAACAATAGAGGGTGGGGCAGTTACAAACCAGAGGATGTCTGGCTTAAGATGGATCGAACTTCAGGTTCAAATCCCATGTCAAGCATTCGATCTGCCTCATCAAGAACCTACATAAAACCAATTGAAAAGCTTTAACTTGGTTTTAGTGGTTACAGTCAAACTAACATACAGAAATGGGATAAAAAGTTAGCAACATCACTAACTATATAGACATGATTGTTATGAACTGAAGCAAGAAATGAACTTGCACAACATAGCCCAATAAGTAGTTCTAATCTGGTATCTTGATGTGTACAAAAGATTTTTTGGCTGGGAAAGCGAAATTCAGTTTTGTAACAAAGTAGATAAAATCGAGAAATAACTTCAACATTTTCCTACCAAGAAACATATATTAGGAATGTGAACTTTCAGAACATATTAAACCTAGCTTTTGAGTATGATTAAAGAAAAACCATATCTCATTATATCAATAGTCCTACCATACGAACAATGGAAAATGGATCACAATGACAGTCTTGGTATGCACCAACTCTTAGAACAGATGGACCAATCTTTGAACAACTAGCACTCATCGTGGGGATGGTACCAGCAATGAACAAGATATTATTAATCAGAGACTTTCTGATGTTTTAATACAATTGTCTGAACAACCCGCCAACCCCTAATAACTAACCATCCTAGTCACAAAAAAAATTCTTTCTTTTGGAGGTCTTAGTTAGTTTACATATGTCAATGACAAATATTCACACGTAATTGTGTTGCGACAGAAGAAAATGTGTTTAAACTTAAGATTGGAAACAAATATCTATGTTATACAGTACAATCTGATAAGTGCTTTTGCAGAGAATTTAAATTGCAAAAGTATACGAAAAAGCAAATAGATGTTCTATTCTGCAACTGTCACCGAATATATCTAGGATACCAAAAGTAAGCATTTTATACAGAAAGAAAAGTAAAACCGACTTCCACTTGTTAGCATCCTTGTATCTATAGTATGTCAATGCCAAAACACTATGACATAAAACCCATAAAGGAGCACGAACTATAGTTAACAGGAAACAAAAACTTAGCCCACCACGAAAGAAACCTCCTTGAGAGAGCAAATGCCTGCTTCTGTGAGATCTTTCAATCGACCAGGGGTTCCAATAACTATGTCCTGTAAAGAGCAAATTTTCCAGGAAGACATAAATTACATGACAAATATCTCTACAGTTCAAAAAGTACCGAAATAGACAAGCAAACATCTAGATTTTCATAAAAAAAATCCCACTGTAACCAGGTGGCATCAATACAAAGATGGACAGGCGCCCCGAAAAGAGATCTTGTGTGACACTCAAGCGACTTAAAGTTAAGTATTATTAGCACAAGTTGCAAAGTAATGCAAACACTAGTACAATATGTTATCTGAAACAAAATGATACATGATATGGTTAACTACGACTTCACGTAAACATAATGATACGTGATATGGTTAACTGCGACTTCACGGAAGTTTCAAGGATCCATATTTGTGCCACTGAACAGCTAAAGTTGAGTTTCATTGCAGTTTTTGGATAAAATTCTGTGCAAAATCACAGATTACTTTCATAAGTGTAGAAAAAGTATCTCTTGAACTCTAATATATGTCTATAGTCACTAATGTAACATCAATTATTTAGTTCGTATATTTTCCTTAAGCAGCACAGGCAACACTGTTTCCTAAGTAGACGAAAGGAACCTTCTGAAAAGACGATGAGAACAAGGCCATAATGTTTCAATTTTACTATAGAGTATTAGGATATCACAAAAGATCCCAACCATCATAGGAATATAAGAATTTAAAAATATGAAAAAAAAACTTGCATGGTGCACATGAAAAACATCAACGAAAGGCAACAAAGGTAGATTTGACATGTAAAACATGTTAAAAGAAAAGTTAGATGCACTCAAACATACATGTAAAACATGTTAAGAAAGGTATGAAAACTCACTGAGAAAAAAATTATAAAGTCAGATTATCGAAACAATTGCATGGTTAGGGTGGAACTAGGTCAGATAAGGCCTACTCAAGCTCTCTCCTAGCCAGGCAAAGAACTTAACTTTGATGAAATATTATCAAAGTACAGGGCACATGAAAAACATATCTTTTGCAGCCAAAGAAATGGAGCATGACACAAAAGTACAGAAACAAGTATTACAAGTATCTTACAACTCCAGATTTCAAAGCAGAAATTTGTGGTCCTTTAGAAGTTCCACCATACAAACAAACTGATTTTATGCCACACGGAGACCCTGCATCGCTTAAAACATCTGCAATCTGTCATGAAAATAAAGTTCAATGGGTAAATGTTTAGATATAAAATTATACACTTTTTGACATGAATTAAAAGACCGTACTAAGAATATATGACAAGATTTTTATTTTTTTGGCCACATATATGCTTCTCAATTACTCATAAAAGTGTCATCACTGGAAAACATGATTGTCGGCATCCTCAACGAAACCTAGTAAACTATAATCTCATGCTGAATTGGATACCATATCCACTTTACAATTCTCAGAACACAAACGTTCACTGAGTGTACGCTTACTTGTTCTAGTTCTTATATGCAACAATTGATTCAACCAAAAAGTAAATGCTACAAGAAGTGATTTACCTGTTGAGCTAGCTCCCTGGTCGGTGAGAGCACTAAACATCTCGGAACTGCTTTTTTCGATGTTTTCTTGTTATCTTTCTTCAAGATGTGCATAAGTGCCGGAACACCAAATGCCAGAGTTTTTCCTGCAACAATGGGCGCACAACTATATTTCGTAAAGGCAACTAGAAAAGAGGGCGAAAAATCATGAAGAACAGTTATATTTTGCAATCAACATCACTTTTCGTGTGCTAAATTGCGATAAAATATAATGAGTGAGATACAACAAAGTCCAAAAAGAAAAAGGAATAACAAACTGACATATATTATGAGATTACCCGACCCAGTAGCCGCGATCCCGATGAAGTCCCGACCATCCAAGAGGAATGGCCACGAATGCGCCTGGATGGGCGAAGGCTTGGTGAAATTCTTACAGCAATCAAGAACTTGCGCCGGGAGTCCGGACTCAGCGAACGAACGCAAAGTTGCATATTTTTGGTCGCTCGCGTTGTTCCCCGATACAACGACGGCACCGCCTCCCTCCGCTCCCGCTCTCTCCTCTCCTCCCTTCCTCTCCTTCTCTTCCTCCGCTACCACTTGTGCAGTGTTAGTTCCTTCTCGATCCGCATCTTCATGCTTGCTCTTCTTCTTCTTATTCTTCTTCTGCTTCTCGTTCGTATCTGATACCTCCTCGTAGTGTCTCCCGTTGATTACAAGATTCTCGGATTGGGCGACCTCAACCTCTGCGAGCTCGCGCTTCTTCTTCTCCTTCTCCTTCTTCTTCCTCTCTTTCTTCGATTCTCTGTCTCCGTTCTCGGCGTATTGCAGGGTTAGGGGTTCTTCATCGACGAGGTTTCCGTTCTCAGATTCCGATCTCCGATTCTTCTCGTTCTTCTTCTTCTTCTTCTCATTCAACTTCTTGTATGGAGCCTCTCCGCCATTAACGTCGTTCTTGGAGATTTCTAGGGTTTCCTGTTCGCCCGAAGCGGCCGCGTCGGCGCCGTGGAGGTTGCGGCCCATCGCGGGACTAGGAGGAGGACGGAGGCGGCGAACGAGAGAGAGAGAGAAAGGAAAGAGGGAAACGGAAGTAAAGGTTCGAGGGAGGTTTTTTACGAGAGTCGAGACTACGACTCAAAAACGGAAACACGTGATGCGCACGTGAGGGGTTAAGCGGACCTAGGCCTTTATTAGGTTTAAGGTTTAGCCCGTCTCCTCCTATGGCCCAAAATTGGCCACCACAAAAGGCCCATACGACGTATTTGTCAAGGGAGAGATTTTTGCCTTAGTTTGGATTAAATTAAATGAGTTGACATATAAAATATTTAATTTAGTTTTAGTATACTAGAGCATATCAAAATAGATTACAATATGTAGCTGCAATAGATTAGATTACGTAGCTTAATTCCATTTGATATTATTAGTTTTATATAATATGAACTAAAATTATAAAATTAAAAGGCCATAACAAAATGATTATACTAAATTTTTATTTCTCAAAAAAAAAAAAAAAAGATTATACTAAATTTTAAGCCATCTAAAACGTTGAAAACTTTTTTCTCACTAAAATGATTGGACATTAAATGAAGAACTACCTAACTAGCTTCTACTACTCTGTAATAAACTTTACTACAAACAATATCAAATGAAAGGAGTGACTTTTACTAGGGTTCACAAAAACTTAAATAATTTCTAGTATATGTATATATAAAACACAGATAATAAGTAAAAAATCATGTCGCTTGGATAAAGAAGATTACAATTTGGAATATACTAATAACATTGCTCAAACAAAAATAGTCCAGTTCCAATTTTCACTACCTCTTTTGAGAGATGGGATTTGAACAAAGAGAATTTCAGGGCGGAAGGTCCACTCCGCCTTTCACCCTGCCAACACCTCATTTATCCTGTCTTCGGACCTCCGGTCCGCCTCTCTAATAGAGTAAATATTTCTCCCATGATTCGTCCCATTTAAAATTCGCCTTCCCTTGACACCTTTAATCTATGTTGCCAATTTTTTCCTATTTTTCAATTAAAGTAATTAGTTTTAAAATTATATTTATATTACTAATAACAACATTTCGAACTCAAATAAATTGTTAAAAAATAAAAATTATTTTATAATATAAATATTTATTTGGCGAGGGTTAAAAACAGGACTTGGCGGGGCAGATTCGGAGCAGATCAGTTTTTTCATCGTCTCCTACTCCAAATCCACTTCGGATCATAAAAATACCTCTATTTACTGCTCTGAATCTGTTTATTTTCTGCTATTTATTGTCCTATTTGGGACAGATTCGGAGAGAGAGGGCGGGGGCAGGAGGAGAGCTCAGCCAATCCGGATCTGTTTGCATCCCTAATCAGTAGCAGTTAAGTTCTTCGTGCTTAACATTCCCAGTTGGAAACAACCAACACCCCTAAAACAAAGGCAGAGACAACCTCTCTTTCTAGGGAGACAGACGCATACACATAAGCTGATAAGCAATGCCCAGAATTTCTTTTAGATATTTGATGAGCAGCGGATTGAGATTGAACACAGCATATGAACTCTTAGTAGCTCTTAAAAATTAAAAAAATCATAGCAACTATTTTAACATTCTTCATCAGATAGATATTCAATTAAAAGAAAAGATTTTTATGCACATCTTTATTTAAGTACATATCAAACAGCTTTTGTCGTTTTCATTCGGATTCAGACATTATCCCCGTTATGTTCAACCTGGCAAAGCATTCTAAGTTGTTCCCTGTTCACGCATGCACTCTATTGTAGATTCATATGTGACTATACATTTCGACATGACATACTTAATTCATTCATACGCGACTATTTCCACATGAGCTACCTAATTCATTCATATGCGACTATTTCGACATGAGCTACCTAATTCATCTCTATTAGACAGTTCACCTGTAATTCACCTTGCAATCATGAAATCTCCATGTTTTCATATTAATTAATTACCTAGTTCATTCAAGTCGCGGTGGATGTGACTGGCCTATAAATGCATTAAATTCCACAGTATCTTTTAACCCACAAATATTACCTCTGTTTTATAGGAATCAAGAGCTTAAATATGGAGCTCCGCACCTTAGTACTGTTGGTATTATTCACTATCCTTTCAGTTAGAGCCACCACCAATCAACGTGGCTTTAGCATTCCAATTATCCACATAAATTCTCCTCTCCATCCCTTGTATAACTCGAATATCACATTATTCGACGAGTTAACAAGATGGTCGACCAACGACTTCAACGAGAGAGCACCGGTGCGTCACACATCAGTATACCTTATGGAAATCTACATCGGTACTCCTCCCAGGAAGAAGTATGTTTGTTTTGATTCAGGTAGTAATCTCTTATGGGTACAATGCGATCCTTGCGTAGATTGTCCTAGTGTATTTGACACCCCATATCGTCCTTCTGAATCTCGGAGTTATCATCCACTTTCCTGTAACAGCACATTCTGCCATAAGGATAATGAAGCGTCGTGCGTTGATGGCAGATGTATATTTCGCGCTCGCTACCTTGATGGTGATTCACTTCGCGGAGAACTAGGGTCAGACATGTTTAGCTTTAGCCACTCCCAAAACCTTTTTCACTCTGTAACCAATATTACTTTTGGTTGCGCTCATATTGATGATCAAATTAATCATGATGACGGTAGTAGTGGCCTCATAGGTTTAGGTTTAGGGAGTATATCATTTATATCTCAACTCGAGATAAGTAAATTTTCTTATTGCATACCACCGCCGCCACCAATATCTAATATTACCTATATAAGGTTTGGAAGTGATGCTTTAACACTAGGGAAGAGAGTTCCATTTTCATCTGAAAACTTTTTTTACAATTTAAAACTCAAAGCAATTACTTTTGGATTTACCGAACTATCCTTGACATCTCCAAGTGAAATGGGATATTCGAAGATGGTGTTGGATTCTGGTACCACTATCACTTGGTTACATCCTTATATTTACGACAAAGTAGTAGCCGAGTTCGAAGATGAAATTTCTTTGGATCAAAGCCCTCTGGAAGAGCTCGAAACATGTTATAAAGGAGATATGGAAGATGTTGAATTTTTCACTATTATACTTCATTTTGATGGTGGTGTGGATTTAGAATTGTCACAGTGGGCACTTTTCCAAGAGATTGATGATAGAATATGCTTCCTTGTAAAGCGTGAAGAAGATATAGATTCTTCTATACTTGGCCTGTATGGTCAAATTAATCAAAATGTGGGTTATGATTTGGCTAAGAAAGAAATATCATTCTACTCTGCCGATTGCCAAAACATGTAAGTCAGGATGATCTGTGTTACAGATTCTTATCCAAGTGTATCATTTGATGACGGAAATGAAATAAAAGTAAAGAAGAGTTTTTAACCACTAATATCATTTAGTAAAAAATTATTTAATTATTGTTAAATTTCCCTTAATACTTGGAAATGTGTTGTTATCCCTGAAAGAAAATGTTGTATATACCATACATTCTGGTTTAACCAAAAAAGAAAAAAATTGTTGATCGTTGGAACACTATGAATAATGCTACCATGCATAGTACAATGTACTATAAGATATCTGCAGCTATGTATTGTTAACACGTAAAACTAAAGTGTAGATACGTGATGAAAAAATGGCCGAAGCGGCCAAATAAGTCTCATTAGGTGAGGCAGTTCCGGAAAAAAAGAAAAAGAAAAAGAAAAGAAAAGTAAAGGAAAGAAGCTTCAATCATATGTGTAACTAAATTTTGAAGTGCATTGTTTATGTTGGAATCTTAATTGAGATCGAAGAAAGGAACTAAAAAGAGACATAGTGAGGGTTACGAGAAAAAAAAAGAAAAAAGAAAAAAGAGAAAAAAAAAAGAGAAGAACTGCAGTAACACTAATATGATTCTTAGTAGAGAGATCAGTGCACCAACCATATAGAGCCTCTTTTCATCCCCTTAGAGAATTCGTCCAACTGGATCGATGGCTCCGACAACATAGCACGATAGAGTTCTCTCTCGAAACAATTCATTCTTCTGAGCGTCTTCACACGGCAATCAGATTCGTGCGGTTCTCTACGAACCATTATTTCTGAGCCCGCATATTCCCAGCTTTCACCCGCAGAATAATGCGGCGGAGTTTCGATTTGCATCATGAGTTCCGTACTCTGAATAAAAATTACTCCTTGGCTCGTAACATTTCGTTTCCTTCTAAGAGGTCTGCTTCGGATCGAGTAAACACCTTTGGAAAGATGGCAAATGCTTTGGATCTCTTCAGGAACTCTTAACTTCTGCTGGATATAGGCGAAATAAGCCGCTCTGTCGCCGACTTCCGGCCGATCCCACAGTCGTAGTTTCGAGAAATCGGTGTCTGGGGCCCACAATCTCGGATCAATCTTGTGACAGTTCTCTAGATCTTCTAGAATTGATTCCATAGGTACGTTTCCTGCATAAGGCCACTCATGCATGTAGATTTTCGGATGGTCAAGGAATTATAACATAACTTTGCATATTACTTTTGGGAAGATATATAACATCTTTGAATTGTAACTGAATTTTCACATTTTGCATGCAGTGACACAATTATGGCGGGCGCAAGTATAAATTTTTTGTTTTTTCCTTCACGTTTCTACTTACACGAGTTTTTTTTGCGTGCGTGAAAGACCTAAACTGATAGCTTTATTAAACATGAAGATACGTAGAAAAGGTAAAGAATGCGGAGAGACTAACGTATGAAGAATTAGCCTCTATGATATTTTATTAATTAACTACTTGCAAATAGAAAAAAATATATCAGCAACGGGGACATTTACGTACTCATCTGGATCCTACCATTGACGAGCATGAGATGGTGGGTAGGTGTTAACAGGAGGAATGTTATGAGCAGCCCGTAGATTATAATACTCTTTGCCATTGTAAAGCAGAGGAGGAGATTGAGATGAGAAGAAGATGAAGAGTCTTTCCTATGAATATATATTATATATATGTATATACAAGGCCGGAAGTTTACGTACAGTAAATGATCTGAGCCGTTAAAATTGATGATTTGGTGTTTCATCAGAATTTTTAGATAAGCGATAACTCTGCTGCTCAAGATTGTTCCAACTTCGGCTCAATCTCAGCCGTTTAAATCGATTCCGTGTATCACCGCAGATCAGATAAGCGGCAACAACTTCGTGTGCATAAATATGATAAGGGCCGGCAATTGACCCAATCCGCTTTGAATTTGTGTGCATATCGTGACTCCGTCACAAAAATTAAAGAGGAAAAAGGTCACACAGGTTATTAACTTGGAAAAAAAAAAAAGAAAATAAAAGCCTAACCCTATTTAACTGCGAGTTAGAGATTTGTGAAAGTAGCTAGGATTTGTGCGGAATTTCGAAAAGAGAGGATTCATACAATTTTTAGAAAATAAAATATTTTATTTCTATTTAAATAAAAAAATGTTATATATTTATATTATGTAAATCTTATTAATAATGAGTTTCGTTACAGAATAATTTATGTGATCCTATCGAGAATAATAATATTTATTTATAATTTAACATATTGTTATTCTAATGGTTTTCATAAAATTTGAAAAATAAAAAACAAAAATAGAAAACTAACTATGACTTATGAGTTATGAGACCGTGTCTTTGCAAATAGGGTTAAACAAATTAACACCCTGAAGAACAGTCAAAAAACACATAATCGCGCTTTGGGTGCGGGTGGGGGGAGGGGGGAAGAAGAACATCATTGTGCGGGGCGTGGTGTTTGTTGTGAAGTGGAAGAAGAGTTCTTCGTAAATGCGTAAAATTAATTAGCCGCCGTTTCTGGTGCAGAATTAGAATTAGATCTCTTCTACTTCTGCTGCTGCAGCGTTCTTTTTTACCAGAACAAAATGCCGTCGTCGGAGGGACGCCCCCGGCTGCCGTGCAGGACGTGGCTGTTCGTCAACGCCGCCTCCGCCCTCACCGACGCCACGCGCCGCCGCGACGGCACCGTCAACCGCGCCCTCCTCGACTTCTTCGACCGCAGGACCCCTCCCAACCCCACCCCGCTCCACGGCGTCTCCACCTCCGACCACACCCTCGACCCTTCTCGACCCCTCTCGGTCCGCCTCTTCGCCCCCCACTCCCACCCTTCCTCCGATACACACGCCCTCTGCCGCCGCCTCGCCCGCCGCATCCCCGCCCGCGTCGTCTCCGTCGACTACCGCCGCGCCCCCGAGCACCCCTTCCCCGCCCCCTACGACGACGGCGCCGACGTCCTCCGCTGGATCCGCTCCGGCGCCCTCCCCGACTCCGACCCCTCCGCCCCCCTCTTCCTCGCCGGCGACAGCGCCGGGGGCAACATCGCCCACCACGTCGCCCGGCGCTCGTCTTCTTCTCCTTCCCCTTCTCCTCCGGAGGCGGAGGCGGAGGCGGTCGCGGGGTTGGTGGCGATCCAGCCCTTCTTCGGCGGGGAGGAGGCGACGGGGTCGGAGGAGCGGCTGTGGGACAAGGTGGCCTTCGGGTCGCGGGAGCGGTTCGAGTGGATGTGGAGGTCGTTCCTGCCCCCCGGATCGAACCGCGACCACCCGGCCGCCAACGTCTTCGGACCGGGACCGGGACCGGGCTCGCGCTCCGGTTCGGAGGACTGGACCGGGTTCCCTTCCACCATGGTGTGCGTCGGCGGGTGGGACCCGCTCCAGGACCGGCAGCGCATGTACGCCGAGGGGCTCCGGAACGCCGGGGTCGAGACGCGCCTCGCCGAGTACCCGGACGCCATCCACGGCTTCTTCGCCTTCCCGGAGCTGCCCGAAGCCCGGAGGTTCGTCGACGACGTGGCCGATTTCGTGAATCGGACGGTGGACCGGATCAGGGCCGGGCCGGCCCGTCCGGATGCGTGAACTGTTGTTAGTATTAGCGGTCGTTTCGAGGCAGGCCCCATCCCGTCATCATTTGTTGTCCGTCTCTCTTCGTTGCTTCTGGAATTGTGTTTGTGTTTTCCCCGCTGACGAAAAGTCGCGGAACCATCCTCCAACTATTAGATTAGTCCGTAGTTCATCCTCCTCCCAGCATATTTCGACTGTAATGTATTAATAAATAAATAAATGTGCCTAATGAATGTATGAGTTTTGTCTTGTCATATGGCAGCCTTTGCAAAGAAGCATGGTTTTCTACACAAGTGCAAATGATGTAGGGTAAAGCAGCAATTAGGTTGCACCCTGATAAAATAGTGTTTCATCATCATTAACAACCAAAAAGACTAATCGACTACCCTCAGGACAAAAGAAGAGAAAGAAAAAAGAAAAAACCAATACAACACAACACAAAACAAAACAACTCTTATGACACATTGGCCGTTTGGCCCCGCCAAGGCTACTGCAGCTGCTTCCAACCAGCAGCATCATTTTCTCCAGGGTTTCTCGCCGCAACGAACTAAAATAAAAGTATTCTACACTAGCAAATATTACTCAAAATACAAGAGATTGCATTTAAGATACACTGATACTTATACTGATGCTCATCGAATATCAAGTTGGTGATGATTAATCATCAAAACCAAACGTCGATTAACATTCCCACAAAATTCCCTTAGAGAGAATAATAACTCTGACAGTAACGGCCAAACAATAATGATATAATGAAGCAGATATAAGCAGCTTCACTGGAACAATTTCACCGCATACAATATCAAAATAAAAGAGTTGAAAAATATAACCGAAATTGCCCAAAGGACAAAAAAAAAAAAAAAAAAAAAAAAAAAAAAAAAAAAAAAAAAAAAAAAACCGGTTAGAAAGAATAAATAAATAAAGCTTAAGCACCCTGGTCAGGAGCAGCTAGCTTTCTCCTCTGCTGATGCTCGGCGACTTTGTAATCTACTACCTCCCTAAACAAACCTGGGTTAAGCTCGCAATCTTTACTCCCATAAACTGCAGCTTGCACACCGGCCATCAGCTTCGCAATCTCTCTACCAGAAAAACCTTCGGTCTTAGCTGCCGCCTCCCTAATTATATCATCGGTTATACCTTTAATCTCTATTTTTTGCGGCTGGCGACGAAAAAGACTAAACCAACCACGCTTTTTATTTTCCCCGGCCTTTGCAATGTACTTATCCAAGTAGAGCTTCAGCAGTTTAAACCTTTCCTCTTCGCCAGGGAGAGGGAATTCGAGGACCTCATCAATACGGTCGCCAACTGCGGAATCAAGATCACCTGGCCGGTTGGTGGCAAGGGCAAGAACAATGTCTTTGGATTGGTCCCCAGTGCGGAAGAGAAGGGCATTAAGGGCACTCCGTTGGGCTTCACTCATATATGTCTTGTTCCGCCTGGAAAAGAAATAAAAAAATAAAAAAATAAAAAGATACAGGATTTTCAGTATTTACTTTGATTTCCAATATATAATGCTTTTGTATAAACAACAACATAGGCAAGACACGGTTAGATTTGATTGGCCCAGACCCAACCAAGCTGAAGCTACTATAATTGTTTTAAGCCCAAGCACGGTCTTACATGTCCGCGACAGGCCGGGTCAAGTAGGAAAATTCCTGGCCCGGTTGAATCAACCAAAGAATTTGATAACCGGCCTAAAATTTCTCTAGCCTCATTGTTGAGATCCGGCCTGGCATAGTGAACCAGGTCGGGCCTAAGCCAGCCCATAAAAAAAGAGGCTTAGTTGAGCTGGCGTAACCAATGTTGATCGGGTCAAAAATAAAGTAAAACTGAAAATTGGGAATTTATTAAATAATCGGTACATTAAACGCAAGTACATGTTACTTCAGGTTTCCATGTTGAGGAAAGTGAAGTTTTCTAAAAATACTTTGAGAGACTTGCAATTACATAACTAGTGTTAATCTAATAAAAGAAAGCAACGGAAAATAAAGCTTTCTAGGGTTCATCTCAGGAATATACAAGTTTCAACTGGTTTTTATCTTTTTCTGGATAGGAAACTACTTGAAGTTGATCACTTACTCGCACAAGAAGGCATCTGCTTCATCAATGAAGAGGAGCAAACCCCTATTAGATTTCTTGGCCCAGTCAAATAGTTGATGTATCTTGGTGACCGCTTGTGATCCCAATGGTGCAACATCCCCACCAGTCATCAGAGCATAATCTAAGCCCTAAAAACAGCCGATCAAACAGTTAGTGAGCAAGATAAGAATAATGACACTTAACTTATCGTAATAAACATACGTAAAAGGTGACTCACAGATCTACGAGCTAGTTCTCTTGCTGCCATTGTTTTTCCTGTACCAGGAGGCCCATAGAAGAGCATGTTCCGAAATGGGGCTTGATGGGCCTTTGTATTAGCTGTGGCATCAGCAAGCTGTTTGATTCTTTTCTGAAGGGAGGGATTCAAGATAACATCACCGAAACCATTCCCGTTCTTTCCAGGATTGTTTCCATTGGTAATTCTGTTTGATGCTGAGCTTGATGCTGAACTTGATGCTGAGCTCATAGCACGAGAGAACAAGCCAGACCAAGGGTATTTTCCCCGTGATGACTCTCTAATTAGAGATGGCTGGCCCAAAATGCGGTCCACATACCCCCAAACAACTCTAGCACCTTCTCTGCAGGATTAAGATGTGCAAAACAACGGTCATAAAAGTCATATAAAGTTGGCAACTGCAGTAAAGGTAACACCGTCATCGTATTATTTCAGTATAGATGGCCCGTTAATAGGAATATCAGCTGGAGTTCAAAGGTTCCTTGGATGCAGGCACAGTGTGTGTAAAAGTAATTAGACCTTTTGACGTCAGGATATGAGAGATTTACTGATGAGACTCGGTGCCTAGAGAATATATTTGCAAATCTCAGGTAAGAATAGGAAGCTTGCAACGACTTAAATAAAGGCGCTAATATTCATCCTATAGTTCGGCATATGAATATTGTGCATAAACTGCCGAGTATAAAAGATTCCTTAGACCCGAATACTCTTAAAGGGTTACTTTTATAGGTCGATGGAAGTGTCAATTGTTTACTGATTCCAAAAACAATTTAATCATCAATGTGTTTCTCGACGACCAATGTTAATACATTGATGGCTAGATGGCACTTCTTATGTAGAAGGATAGGGGCAAGGACAAAGGAAAGAGCAGAACCCTATTTGTGTACATGTAGGAAGATTGCAGCCTTAATTACTTTTGATCTTTCTACATGCAAATAGCAACAAGTAATTTCATTACATTATCAATAACATCACCCACATTAGCAGTGATTGCCAGCTGTTTATAATACAAAATAATACAAACGGTCATCAATATTCGAAGTTTTGTTGTTATCGGCTACAGTGTACAAGGACTGATGTTAGATCAAGAGCGCCTCAATTGGAAAGGGGGGGAGGGAGGGGAGGGGGAGGACCGGGAGATAAGCTCAGGCTTAGTCTATGGCACTAAGCTGGCAACTTGCAGAGGAAAGGAATATCTTATAGGCAGCCTATAACAAACCTAGCCAGCCTTAATCTCTCCCAGTTCTCAGCTTTCTATGTTGAAAAGACATTTTTAGTCAAATCTTTGCGCCGGTTACAATTTACTAAATAAGCACTGAAAAAGTTAAAACTTAAAAGTGTTGGTAAGCGCAAATCTCAAATAAGGTTAAGACCCAAAAAATAAAGGCTAGTAAACTAAGCTTAAATATTACTGCATTTGTAATAAACAAAGTCCACAGTTACAGTAGTTTGTTACATATTCTGACCATACACCAACTTTTCTATAGCTTGGCATTTCTCCAGTTCTCCACCTATTTAAACCATAAAACCAAACACCTTTATAGATGAACCTCAAGAAAAGAAAATAACTGATCTAGCATATAATAAGGAATCGATCTATGCACCGAAGCCAATTAACAAAATTAGGCCAGAAAAGAGTGGGAAAAGAATACATGAATTTCTATTAACAAATTACCTGGTAGTATAGATTCCTGCAGCAAGGGCAGTTACACCCCCAACAGCAACAACTAACTTGTTCTGATCAGTTAATATTGCCCGCAATCCACCTGAAGATAACTCGAAAGAAGAAAAAAAGGGCACATCATACAGCAATTAAGAAGCGCACGTTAACCAAAATAGTAGAATATGCATTTTAAATAGGTATATGCAGCACAAAGACAAAACACTCAAAACAATGCTAATGAGTTCTTCTATCTAGATAACATTAGCATAAGAATAAGCAAGAATGATCAAGCAAAATAAGCCAAGTAACCTCAGTTAGGTCTTCATGACCATGGCAACAATTGGGAAAACTGACAGCTTATATCTATTCATAAATTCATCTGCACTGATGTCTTGAATATACTTGTTGTAATGGAGAGATATTGGCTATGAAATATCATCCATCCATCAAGATGATTTACAGTATCTATATTGTCACGTTGACCAACAGCTACCATCTCACCAGGGGACAATTATTTTTATCTGTTGTGCTAAGTCATAGCTTCTCTCAATGTTATCAAACACTTTTCCCAGTCAAAAAACATGAGAGGCATCCTAAGCAAATTTGCAAAAATGAAAAATATAATAGTAAAAACATCTGCAACTGGAATGTAAGGAATCTAATTTCACCATGTGAAAATATGAACCCAAGTAACAAAAGTTTGGAAGAAGTTTGAAAATAATAAGTAGATAATCTAATTTCACCATGCCAGAAACTGGACTTGTAAAACAAGAAGTCTGTAAAAACAACAGGAATTCGTTGAAACATGGATATGTAAGTAAAAAAGTTTGAATATAATAATCATAGTGGATTCGTCAGTGATGTAATAATGTTACTATGTTAGCACCTCCGACATGTTCAAAAGTTGTGTTAATTGCCGAGATCCATTTCTCTCTCTCAGCATTCGCTCGCTCAATCAGCATACGTCTATTAACTTCTTCAGCTAGCTTAGCTTCATGTGCTCTTCCTTCCGCTTCTGCCATGGCCCGGACTCTTATAGTCTCACGCTCTATCTCTGCCTTCTCCTTCTCTGTCTGTCTTATTTGGGCTTGAATTTGTTCTTCAGTAGCACGACGTATTTGCTCCTGTCGGATTGATGACTCTTCTTGCATTTTGACAAGTTCTTGATTTCTTGCTCTTTGGCTTTCATGCTCTGCCTGTTTTTTTTTAAAAAAAAAGAGTAAAATACCCAGGAAGAGAAAAAGCAATAAACAATAGGTTTGCTATTAAAGCAACAGCATGCCTGCATCCTTTTTCTTGCTAACTCATCTTCATAGCGAGCCATTTGGGCCTTTGTTTGTGCCTGCTGTTGAACTAATTTCTTCTGCTCTTCATAGATCACACGTTGCCTATCCTGCAAAAAAGTATAATATCATATTTCCATACTCGATAGCGAATGGCTTTTAATGCAACAGACCAACTATATCCTCATGAGAGTAAATATTCATTAGACTTTTGAATTGATTTTTATTACAGAAAAAGACGTTTCTTGATTCCAAAGTTAGAAAAGATACTCCAATGTGCGTAGATCCAATAAACTAAAGAGGTTCAACGGCAGAAAGGCAAATTTCACAAATAAGTAATGATACAGCATACGAGATTAGAAGTATGGTTAATTGTTGGCTTAGGTGATCTCCTCATTTAAAAGTTAACCATAAGGCCTGAAATTAAGCAAAACAGAAAAGTAAAAAGAGATAAAAGTTGTACAAGAAATACTACAATGCTCTAGAGTTAGAAGAATGTTTGAGGAACCATTACCATATCATTCTTTTCTCTTCAATTGGCCGTATACATGAACACAAGTTAATAATCCTATACACAATACAAGACAAAGAGCAACCATCATAATAACACAAAGAGCAACCATCATAATAACACGAAACCTTAGAACCAGGAGAAAATGTGCAAGGAGCAACTAGATGCGATATAATATGCCCAATGGTTCTCGTGATACAGCACCATTTGCAATATTTTCTTCAATGTTTCTCCTCAAAACAAGATTTTATAAAAGCTCCGGACTTGGCAATGGAATAGAGGTTCCATTTCACCAGTCTCCCTTTATATATCAAAAACTGATTGAGGCTGTTTTTTTTTCTGAACTAGCAACAACAAATGTGCGTAGGAAGCATTCTCGAAATCAAAGAGCAAATACATTACAAATTTCAAACCAATTAATGTTTAAAACTCATTAAAAGGATGACCAAAAGTTGCATGCGATCTTTTATTAAGCAATTTGACTAAGATCATGATCTTACAGTCTCGTACTGCGCTTGCATGACCTGATACTCGGCTTTCTTCGCTGCCAATTCCACCTGCCGCGTCTCTTCTTGCTTCTTCATCAGCTCAAACACCTGAATCAACACAAATAACGAGATCAAAACCTGCCAACCTTCTCCCCCACGAATACCAAGAAATTTGGATCAAATTAGAGAACAGAGATCCACACCTTTTTAGCATTAGGCGACTTATTGATCTCGTTCAACGCCGCCACGCCCCTCTCCAGGGGCTCTGGATCGAACCCCGCCGCTGTGGTCCGAGGGTTATCGTTACGAGCCCTGGGCTTCTCCGGCGCCTCCTCCGCCGGAGCGTGGCCGGTTCCGGGGGCCGCCGGAGACGGTGGCGCCACCGGGGGCGAGGAGGAGGAGGAGGAGGAAGAGGAGGAGAAGGGGGGGAAGCGGAAGGGCCCGTCGGCGTAGGCACGTTCCGCCGCGAGCGCCACCGCGGCGACGGCGGCGGAGACCACGGTCGCCGGAGCCCTAGCCATGGAGAATAAGGGGTAGAGGAGAGACCGGGGTAGGAGGTGGAGCCGGAGAGGAGCTGCGGAAAAAAAAGGGTTTTAGAAAGGGAGCGTTGGAAGTGTAGGGTTTAAGGTTTTAAGGTGAGTGAGTCGTTAAGGAGAGGAAATTCCTTTGTAGCCGTAGATCTTGGTTGATGGCGGTGCTTGTCTGTTCGATGAGGCTTGCAGCCCAAGACAGGAAGTTGTTGTTCCATGGACCACGCTCAATAGACCGGGCCGTAAGTTTTCTTCTTTTGCCGCAAACCAAAAAAACCTCAGCTGCGGCCACTTAAAAGGTTCGAATTTTTATTTATTTTTATCTGTTACCCACTATAATATTTATCATCAATGTGTTATCAGAGAGATTGAGAGAGTGTGTGCGCACGCGCGCACAGTATTACTATACTATCAAAAGTATAAGCGAATTGTACTTTCAACTTTTCGGCTTTCTATCAAAAATTATAGAATCGGAATAATAGTAATCCCTTTATGATTGAGTGGTTACTCTATAATAATAATATTAATTCAAATGTTATAAATAATTAAAAAAATTAATCCAATTATCTAAAAATTTGAAATATCAACTCTCTTATATTTTAGAAAGTATGGTAACTCTACTATATAGAGAGAAAATATCTGGCTATTATACTATCGATAGCACAAAACGCTTAGTATTACCGAGTTTTTCAAAAATTTTCATCATTTCTATCTATTAAATCATACTATTCAACATACCACTTACTTAACCTTAGAGAATCATTATCATCCTAATAGCCATTCCTTCGTCAAAGAGCCGAAAACCTAATAGCATCAATGACTTTGTGTTATTAATAATCTAGAAACCTAATTATATATATATATATATATATAGAGAGAGAGAGAGAGAGAGAGAGAGAGAGAGTTATAAAGTTTTTCAAAGCCTTTGCGTGAAACTTTATACAGGCAAACTATCCAGATTTTTTGCTACAAACTAGATAATGATTTTTATGTTATAGTTGGAGGAATTTTATAGAGCTAGTATAAGCTTATGTCTTATTTGGTGCACTGTCTGTTTTTTATTTTATAAAATATAATTTATATTAAAAAAATTTAAAAATGGATAATACATTCAAAATATTTAATTAACAAGAATGAATATTAAAATAATTTATTTGCTTTCATTTTTTTTGTGATATTATTTTTTGTAATAAAAAAAGGTCCGTTTAACCAAAGTCTATATATTTCCATAATAATAAAGAACTAAATCCGAAACTTAAATGATTGTTATTATTATTATTATTAAATTTATGATGAAGTCCATATGCACCGACTGATTTATTTTTTATGTGAAAAAATAGGAGCCTACTTATTTTTTAAAATTTTAGGTGCAACTATAGAGATTATATGCCAAATGGCTCAAATTCAATCAAAAGATCTACAATACATTAGATTAGGTTAGGTATTGACGTAAATTTATCATAGTAGAGCAGCTTTTAACACAACAAGGCACATACTTGTCTTTTTGCTCCTAAAGTAAGTTGTTATTGTTCATCAATATTTTATCAAATACATATTGATTTGAGAAAGCAAAGTTATATTAGTCTTTAAACAAAAAGTTCAGCTAAATTAACTATCGTACTAATAAATAAAAGGATTGGTGGTTAATATCCAAGGTCTCAAATTTGAATCCCAATTGATTCACATTTTCAGTTAAGTTTATTTTCAAAAAAAATAAACGAAGCGGGTAGCATGATATTTATTTATAAAAAAAAATAATAAATATTTTCGTAAAGATTCCACACAAACTCTGCATCCCACTAAATTTTGTTTCCTAATCAAATAAATTATACTTTTAAACTAGTTATTTTTTAAAAAAGTAATAGAACGAATGATTAAAATTTATTACTAATTAATACGAACCATGATTAGCTGGCTGATTAGCTGGCATCTTGGCTCTAATTCATGTTTCTAATCACGTGCAACGCACGTGGCAGTGTAGCTGGTAGTGGTAGCAAGTCAAGCCGCTTCAACCGTGTATTTGTGGTCGAGCTCGAGCCGTGTAGGGATCGCTTGCGGCACAAGCATACTCTCTTTCTCCTTCACAAGAAACGTCCAGCTGTCGACCACCCCATTCGTCAAAAATTTCCTGTTCGCTGTTTGCTGATGGCTGAAATAGTTAAATCTGGTCCGCTCAGAAGCCCGGCGCCGAATCGAGCGGTGTTGCCTGGTCTCAGTCCACCACATGGTTCGTGGACCCTACAAATTATCTGCAACGAATCCCACCCTTTACCCTGGGATCATTACGGTCCGTCAACTAGTCGGATCGGGGCGCGTTTTCTTTTATTTATTAAAGAATCTTACACAAATTCGTTAAAATATTAAGTAAAAAAATTCAGTTCATATTTTGTTTATTTACTAATGAATTAAAAACGAGCTGACTTGTGAATAATAAATTAAATTATTAGCCTTACTATAGTTTAAAAAATAAAAATAAAATAAAAATAGTATTTGAATCTAATAATTAAAATTTACAAAATATGAATTTTTTATATTTTTGTTGGCCTAAAATTTAAATAGTAAAAATTTATAATATATATATATATATATATATATATATATATATATACATACATGAGTAAGCTAATTTCAGCTTATATTCAATTTATTAAACTTTTCAAGCTAGAAAATTTAGATCGTTGCTCAGCTTATTTATTAAACAAAAAAATTAATTTTAAATTAAACACGAATTGAATTACTAACAGCGGATTTGATTAGTAGAGTACCAAATTTCTTTTTACTGAGAGTTCCATTATTTAAGGGCGGTACACGGACGACCAAGTATAACTGGTCTACGAAAAAATTTTCTCGATTGGTCGGCGCACCCAAAGATCCGCAGCCGCGATCTGTTAAAGCAAAAAAGACCGACCAGAGCCTTCGCCCACATACCAAAAGCGGCGAAGGTCGGGCTAGGGTTTTCTCCGCCCTATACCTCCTCCTCCTCCTTCCCCCTCGTCATCGTCGTTTTCTTCGCCGTTGTCTTCCTCAGATCGATCGATCGATCGATCTCGCCATGGCGGCTCTGCAGTTCCTCGAGTCGCAGAGGGAGTCGCGTCCGGAGCTCGCCGAGTGGTACAATGCCCTCGCGGACCTCTACCAGAGGAAGCTATGGCACCAGCTCACCCTCAAGCTTGAGCAGTTCGTCGCCCTCGCCGTCGTCCAGGTTTCGCCCCTTCCCTCCTCTTCCTTGACTCGCCCTAGGGTTTATGGATCCCCCTACCTGATGTGTTGATTCGCCGCGTTGTATTGTTTGAGATGCTCACTGTATTGATAATCTGGGGATCTTTTGGGCCTCTTTTGTTCGGTTCAGTTGGTTTTCTTAAAAATCCTAGGTTTTGTCTTTCTTCGACCCGTGTAAGAACTTTGCCATCTTCGATGGAGGAGATCTCTTAACAGTGGCCGAGGCACTGGCGAGGAACTGTGAAAGTCAATTTTTTTGCATATATTAGGTTCTTCTTCTACTGAAGTTTTTGTTAACGCAAGGGGAATTCAATTGTAATGAAAATGAAAGAACACTTCTTAGGCGCCCTTTGTCTTGTATTGTTTGACCCTTTTCTGGGCTTTGGTTCTCTTGGTTTGTTGACGCATAGTTTGTGCCTGTGTTTGATCCACGGAGGAAATTTGTCATCTTGGATGGAAGAGACCTCTCAACAATGGCTAAGGGACTTGCAAGAAACTGAGAAAAGCAATTATCTATATATTAGGCCCTCCTACTTCGGAATTATCAGAAAAGATTGCTTAGTAGTAAACATAAGGGGGTGGGTTTCTTATTAGGGCACCCTTATCTTGTATTAGTTGGCCCTTGTCGCCGCACAGCCGGTAGAGTTTTGCTCCGTTCTGCCGTTAAGGATATGCCTTAACCAATTGACGATGCACACCTAGTAAGTATCAAATCTTCAATACTTTTTACAGGAACTGTAGAATTGCATAGTGATGTTTTCGTTAAAGTCTATCAGAACCTAAGCGATTCACCCGTTTTACTTCTCAAATTAATAATTTTGAATTCGCCAATTGGGTGCTAGACCATTTGTAGATGCCTTCGGCGAATATGTTCTCTCGTCTTTGAGGATCATCATTTTAGGATATCACTGTGATGAGTGAGGTAACTGAGGTTAACAATTTCCTTTGAGTTGACATGCCACGTCTCTTGTAGCCTGAAAAGTCTAGGCTATCTCTTATGTTGCCTGTTAATAACTCGTAATGTAGGCTATACTCAAAACCATGGCATATTTCTACGAGTCAATTTCTGCTATTACATGGAAAGGATTCTCGGGGTTGAATTAGATTGTTACGCATGGCTCATGCAGGGAATTGAGGATGCATATATAGGCTATTATGCAAAATCTGCAGTGTGACTCTTTTTCTGTATTACATTATTTCGGTTTTCAAAAATTGTTTTCTTGCAAAGTGAGCTTAGTCTCTCTAATCCATGTTCTTCTTCTCTTCAGGCGGGTGATGTTCTCATACAGCTATATAATAACTTCATCTCTGACTTTGAGACAAAGATCAATCTTTTGAAGCTTGCCCATTTCGCTGTGGCAGTTTCACGTCAATATTCAGAAAAAGATTCTGCAATCAGTTACCTTGAAGGGGTAATTGAAAAGCTGCAGGCTACTCGGGAGATGCGGGTTGAAGAGCCTATTCTATATGTGAAGATGCAAATAGCCCAATTCAATCTTGAAAAAGGGAACCAAAAGGAGTGTAAGAAACTGTTGGAAGAGGGGAAAACTACTTTGGATAGCATGACTGATGTTGATCCTTCTGTTCATGCTAGCTACTATTGGATATGTTCTCAGTATCATAAATCTCGTCAAGAGTTCGCAGAGTTCTATAAGAGTGCTCTTCTTTATCTGGCATACACTACTGTGGACTCGCTTTCGGATTCATTTAAGCTGGTATGGTTGATTGATTTTCTGTGCAATTTTGATCTTTAAAACTAGATAATGAGTTTCATCGTCATCTTTTTAATTCATATTACTCATGTTGCTAGTTAGGAATCTTTGCAATTATGCTGTTGATGACCATTTTAATTAATTGGTTTTTTGCTGTACATCTCTCTGATTCTGTGGCTAGTCAAAATATGATTTAGCGCACAAGGTTATATTTCTGCATCAGCTATACGGTGGTTAATATTTAAATGGTAAATATTTAAATGGTAATTAAGAATTTTTTTTTTTAATACGTGATTCATATAATCCAGTCTGCAAAAAACCAATGTATAAATGAGAAGATGTGTGTTATGTAACATAGAGGATTGTGTATTATCTTTACTAATTAATTTTGGTCTCTACCCTAAAAGTTCTTAGAGTCAATCTTAAGTAGATTCACCATCTTGAAGTCTGAAAACTATTATCCTCTCTGATCATCCTATTATTTGATTAATTTAGGGGAGGGCTTTGTATCATCTTTTCTTTTTCAGCAAGGAATTGAGTTTCTGCAGCTAAAAATCACTTCTCTGGCATAGTAGAAAATAGCAGCAGGATTTTGTTATCGTTACAGAATTTTTACTGGAATTCTGGAACACGAGCAGGAAAGTAGAGAAACTGTACCAGTATAGATGAGTTGAAAAATATAGTAAAAAAAGTGTGTGAAGGACCTATTACTCGTTATCAATCGTCCATGAGTGAGATCCTGTCTTAGGATCTCTTAAAGGAAGTTCTAGATTAATCAACAAGTTTTTATGAAGTTTTAGATTTGTCGGTTCTAGGTTAGTCAACATGTATTTTTTGCCCAGGTTGGCTTACGCCTTTTAGTGAGTTACGACCTAGATTTGTACTGGAGTACTGCCTTTATTAATCGTTAGTATAGTAATCCTGCATCAGTTTTTTTCTCTAACTACTAACCGGTTCTCTCATGTTTTTCAGGACTTGGCATTTGATCTATCCCTCGCGGCTTTGTTGGGTGACAACATTTATAACTTTGGGGAATTGCTTGCCCATCCAATTGTAAGTAAAAAGTCTACAAATATTTTTCAGTTTGTTTCCACCTTGAAATTGTATTATTGTATTATCTATCTTGAGATCTTATGGAATTTTATCCTGTTATTTAAATAGGAAAATTCGTCTATTAGGTTGAAATTAGTGGATTGCGTTTGGTCAGACCTGAAAATCTAATTCTAGATTATCGTTGATATTCTGTTCTTACCGTATTCTTGCTTTTCCATCAATTTCGAATTTCAATTTTCCTCCCTAATCTGATATTTAGATAAAATTTGATATTCAGATAAAATAGATGAAACGGAAGGTATCCGATTGAAATGGAAAGGAAAAAAAAAACAAAGGATGAATTCCACTTTCACTTTAAAAAGACATGCTATAAAGATAGCTTAGTTCACGGAGATTCTTATCTTGATACTTATCAAGGTAATTGGGAATTGGGAAGACTTAAAGAATTGAAAAATGAAAATACTTTTTCAAACAGTGACAACAGTTTACTACTGTGACTAGAATATAGGTTTGCTGTAATAGTCATGTGTTAACAATGCTTTATTTATCATTGGAAATCCTGCTCAAGTAGTCACTGTTAATGAATTTCTTATCAATCTGGCTTGTGTAGTTCAAGAGTGATAGTTTGGCTTAGTTTTACTGACTATCTTGTAATGCTACATCTTTTTTTACATATAATGCTGGTAGGATCTCATTAAAAGTGGATGGAACATCAGTCCCAACTCCCAAACAAATTAAATGAAGTTAGTTTGAATACGTCAGATAATAAACTAGTTCTGTTTGCTGTTTGGGACTCTGGAAATTTGTGCTTGACCGGCCAGCTGAGGAAGAGATGGGTGGAGCTGACCTAAATGTTTGTAGTTTTTGAAATTAGCCGAGTCTGGATGCAAACAAAAGCTAGTATGGGCCAATTTGGTCAATCTAGATTCAGTATTGACCTACTAGCGACCTTTACCGTGTTAGCATATATTAATTTGTATATCTGCTATTGATTTGCTTGTCAAGATTCACGAAGTGGTGTGTTTCTGAAATCATTTTTCTTTGGTGCTTTGCAAATGGATTGATTGTGCTTGTTTTTTACAGATATGTGAACTTAAGGATTCCGATTCCATCTGAATACAGCACATTTAGGGCATGTTTGTTTGGGTGGAAGTGGAGAGGAGGGAAGTCGTTTTCACCATAAACAATCACTTTCGTTGTTTGGTTCGCCGTAAAAAATAATTACGGTCGAAGCTTGAGTTAACCTAAAATGGCGCCGTGGGCCGAAGTCAATTATGGTGAAGAGAGATGAAGAAAAAAAATATATATACTAGGTAAAGATACTAGGTAATAATACAATAATATACTAGGTAAATAATAAAATAATATACTAGCTAATTGAAGAGAGGTGAAGAAAAAATAATAAAATAATATACTAGGTAAAGATAATTATATTTAAATATATTTAATTATGGTACTAATTATTCTTTTATTCAGTTGGCATATTTAAAATATGATAAAAATTGATTAGTTAAGTTCTAATATTTTCTTTATTTAGTTTGTACAATTAGAATATGATAAAAATTGATTCATTAAGTATTAATATTTTTTTACTTTATAATTTTATTGTTGTATTAGTATAATTTATGTATAAAAAATAATATAGCTGTTTTAAATTAAATTATAATTATATAAAAATATAATTATATTATTATTTTTATTAAACTTTTTATTATTTATACATAAATTATAGTTTTATATCATACACTTTCTACAAAATAAATAGCAGAACTAATAAAACTTCACTTCCATAACTACGAAACAAACAACGGGGAAGTAGTTTTTACAGAACTCCACTTCAATTCAAAGTCCAATTTTAGTGAAACAAACATGCCCTTCATGGTAGAGCTTGTATGGTTCTCCACTTTTGTTGTCTGATGACTCTAATCTTTAGTTGAAGCCTGTAACTTATGTGTCTATTTATGTTCGTGTTACAGTCTGAAAGTAACATGCGATGTTGTTTCTGATCTGTTTATGCAGTTTTTATATGAAATCTTAAGAATGTGCTATATATGCTAGGAGTTGTGTAAAATCCTTGTTTCAGTTTGTGTAACCAAGAAGACAAGCTTGAATATCATAACAATTTTAGGGTCCGCTCACTTGCATTTTGTTTCTGGCATGTGAACTTGTGAAAATAAATTGGAAAACTGTGATTAGATTTTCTTTGCTCATATTGGAAGAGCTTCAGCCACTTAAATAGACATTGGAGCTTGCTGGCAGTGACTTTTTTTTTTTTTTCATATATGAGCCATCTGATGGCTAGTTTTTGAAGATAAAGCTCTCTTTTGGATTCCTATGAGAATTCCAAGCAAAGATTCAGAGGGTATTGAAACAATGTATAATTTAGTGAATATACTCCTGGATTAATGCTGTTTTGCACAAGCTGAATCAAGATATGTATTCCTGGGTTGCGAAACCGGGCCAAGTAGCACTGGGAAGCTTCATTAACCTAACCAGTCTTAATAGGCGTTAGATATACAATAACTTAGGACTCCTCTTGCTGCTTACAATTGTCAATTTACTTCGCTATGTTTTCTTGGCAAATGTTGTGCCTATATTGACCACTGATAACCCAAACTGATTATTTGCACTGATAGGAAATGGAGATAACAATGCTCACCTAAAACTAGACTACTGACTTCTTTTAAAGTAGTCTGGAAGAGTGTATACTCGCTTGGTGGCTGGTGCCTTGCTACCAAAATTAGTGCATAACCCGATTGCCAGGGACCCAAACTGATTTTTATTCTTTTTCTGTTGCCAACATTCTTATTTATGATAACGTATGATATGCATATAGTTCTCATGCCATAGCTCATAAGCACATCATTCTTTATGGAAGTGGCATTGATCATCAGGTGCTCTTTAGTTTCTTTGTCAATAGCATCGCCTACCTTAATGTCTCTCATATTTCTTTGGAAATACTTTTGATCTTTTGCATTTGTGTTTTCCAAACTGTGAAGTTGCTTTGTTATGATTGCATCGTTGTTACTCGTTTATCTTGTGGATTAATGAGGTTTTCTCTCTTCTTTTTTTTTTTACATATACTTTATGTTCTTTCTGGCTGTATGCTAGTGAAACGTCACTCTTGTTCTAAGTATAATATTCTAACTTGTTGAATCCAGCAGTGTATAGTGGGAAAAAGATTTGCTTGCCATGAGGCACCCTTTTCTCATGTGACTTTTACAGTGATCTTGATGAGCTGTCTGCTAGGTAGCTTATGAATTTATTCAGTATGTTCATTACTTGATCCACAACTATGTATGGTTGGGTTGGCATTTTGCAGTGTATCTTTCCTTGTCTGTCTGTGCCTATTGAATGAGCTCGAGATCTTTTCTCTTCAGCAGTCACTATTTCATATGACAAAGCCTACTGTTTAAGTTTGGTGATATGGACGTTCAATTTTCATTATGTCATGGCTCGATTTTGGGCTGCTGTATATCATCTCTATTAGTAGGTCTTGAAGGTTATGAACCATGTCTAGATGATGCAACAAGATTCATGTACTTAAATACTACTTACTAATAGGTAGTATCCAGTGGAAGAAGAGATGCAACTTTGTTTTAGGTTTTTGCAACTAAACATTGGTTTAAAAAAAAACTATTGTAATAATCACAAGTTCTTTGTTGGGGCAATTTTAACTATGTTAGTTTATTAGCACGCACTAATTTTGAATTTGAAGGTGCTGTTTTGAGTACTAAATATGGAAACTTTTAACTGATGTATTGTGTAGATCAATAGTCTTCTTGGAACTGGAGTGGAGTGGGTCTACCATATCCTTCAGGCGTTTAATACTGGCAACTTAGTTCGCTATCAAGAACTCTGTCGTGTTCACAATGCTGCTTTGAGTGCACAGCCCGCTTTGGTACAGAACGAGAGGAAGCTACTTGAAAAAATTAACATTCTCTGTCTGATGGAAATAATCTTCAGGTGAGATCTATATGCCACAATTTAAGCTGCATGAGCTATTTTATGCACTTTATAATTTGTATTTTACTAGATGTTCTTTGGTCTCACAGTCGACCATCTGAAGACCGTACCATTCCATTAACTGTTATTGCTGATCGGACTAAGCTATCCATTGAAGATGTTGAATATCTTCTTATGAAGAGCCTCTCTGTAAGTTCCCTCTAATTATTTCTTCAGTAACTACTTTTCTGCCCTTTAAAACAACTGTTTCGAGTACTTTGTAACCATTCTGTGCTTCATGTTAGATGTTGAAAGCCGGAAGAAGCCAAAGTTGCCCATGGGATCATCTATTGTACCATTGTTTTAGATAATTTTTGGACTAATTGAAAATTATCCCATGAACTTTGGCCTTGATTTCAGTTGAATCAACCTTATCCCTGTAGTTTTATTTGTACCACTTAGTTCTGCATAACTTCTCGCTCAAAAAGAAATAAAATATTTTCCATAACAAGTCCTTTTGGTAGCCCACCATCTAAAAAATGCTGTGCAAGTCGGGATGAAATTAAAATAAAGGTCAAACTTGAATAATGAAATTGGAAGAAATTGGAACAGATATCAAACTAAAGGGCCGTAATCGAATTCATGAGGATGCAATGAAAATCATAGTCGAACTTCAGGGACCAAGCTGGTACAATTGTAAATTAAAGGATGAAACTGCAACCCGAGTCAAATCTGAAGGAAGAAATTCGTAATTTGCCCATAATTTTTGTTTATGCCTCTGACGCTTGACGGTAATCTGAACATCTTATACAGGTTCATCTCATTGAGGGCATAATTGATCAAGTAGAGGGCACAGTTCATGTGTCATGGGTGCAACCCCGGGTTCTGGGAATACCACAGATAAAGTCTCTTCGTGATCGGCTGGACAATTGGGTTGGGAAGGTGCGCACAGCGTTGCTATCAGTCGAAGCGGAGACCCCCGACTTAGTAGCTTCTTGATGTGCTTCTCCCCCCTTTATTTTCTGTTCCTCTCAACGCTCCCAACGCAAAGCCTTGTGATGAGAAGGAAAAATTGCTGCAACCCTCCTTTGGCTCGTATTTTCTACTGATTTGAAATATTTATTTTTTTTGTGTGTGCTCAAAGGATGCAGCTCGATGCAGACTGAGGTCTGTATTATTCTAAATTTGTAGACGAGGTTAACATTTAAGTTGTGATAGGCTTAAAATTACGGAACAGGAAGACCTAATGTTTTAGATTGGACGGCGATGTTCTTTTATTCTAGTTTGAGTTCCATACATTTGATTTGTGAGCCCAAATGTGTGTTTTTGGACATTTATATGGAAAAAAATGCTGCTCGTTTTTTTTTCTCGCACCATGTTTTTTTTTCTTGTTTATGATTGTCTTCATTTTGTTCACCTTCTGCTTCTTTAACCAATTAAGTTTCTCATTTCACGTTAAATCGCTTTCATACCATAATAATATCCATAGTACAGTCCTCCGCATGTCATGGTTTCTACTTTCTAGGCGCATTATTATTCAAAACAACTGCACTGATCGTCAGGAGGTCTTTGATCGTGCTGGCAATACCAATTCTATCATACCTGTTTTGCGCCATTTCTTTATCTTTTGCATTTGTGATTTCCAAACTGTAGAGATTATTTTTTGTGATTGTATCATTGGTGTTCGCTTTTGTTTTGGACTAATCAGGGCTAGTCTTTTACTTCTTCACATATCCTTTCTACTAAAATGCTAAATAAGAAATAATTAGTGTCCAAATGAGAAAGCTTTGCTATCTTCCTAGCTTGATGAGTTGTGGTTAGTGATGAAATGCCGCTCGAGCCCAAAGCTAGCTGGTTTCTCCCCAAAATGCCTTAAGGCGCAGCCATTGACCGGACATCTAGAGCAAATGTGTTGACGTGCGGCAGTTGACTAGACATCTAAGAATAAAGCTGTGTTTCAGTGCAGGCTGAAAGAGCGGTACCAAATCGAGGCAAACTCTGAATACTAGATATGACCCAAAAATAACAGGAGCCATTTTTTCCGACTATTTTTCAAACCCGATAAATGTTGGTTGATGTTAATTCAATAGCTTCTTCTCATTGCTTTTCGAAACAAAACTCTATTTTTTAATTGTAAAGTTACATATTCTGCAAGAATATTAAGTTGTCCATAAGGTTGCAGGGCACTTAAGCCCATAAAATCCAAACCACCAATAATATCTTCTGAAACCTAAAAATTAGAAGGCCAGCTTTTCCCACATGTTAGAAATCAGTCCCTCCAGAAAACGAGGCTTATGCTGAGAAGAACACTCAATACTTGTTTTAAATTTAAAACAATTATCACTACAGTTTTACTGAACAAACTGGACCGTTAGCAAAGCAGCAGAACCATCAACGCATCACCCAGAAATCAACAGTAGCCGGCTCTTTACTACATATACTCCAGTTCTGTGATAACTAAGTGTATAGGAGAAAAGCACAGGATAAAAGCAAGCCCACGACAAGCTAGATCTCAGTCTACTTTGGACATCATTGAGTCGACTAAACACTTCATTGCGCTAGAGAGAGAGAGAGAGAGAGAGAGAGAGAGAGAGAGAGAGATTAAGGCTTGGATTGCATCCCAGTCTTTGGCTGTTCATATCTAGCCACTTGTGGTAACTGCAGGAAAAAAAAAAAAAAAAAAAGAGAACAAAAGAATGTTACAATACTATTAAAAGGATACCCTCTATATATATAATGCAACCAGTGACACACCCTATGTGTGATGTAGTAAAAGCTGAATCTACCATCAAATCATTAGTCCATCATAGACTCCTATTGAAAAAAGAAAAAGATAGAAATATAAGAAAGCTCCATAAACAACTTTCCAATTGGAGATGTTACATCAAGACAATATCAGAAGGGTGGCTCTGATGAGTCAACTGGATACTTATTGGGCTTTCCCAAAGAGTGATGCTTCGGGTACCCCTTGTGCAGGCCCCCAAAGTGTCACGGCTGTGCTGGCGGTGCTTCAAAAGGTGCGCGTGCAACCCAACCAGCGTGCACCACATGCGAATGCTAGAATTTGCAGCCTTTCAGAGGGACCTCCGAGGGTACTTGTAGAAGCACTCGTCCCCAAATTCATGCAAAGATGCATTAGAAAGAAGCATAGTTTGGTCACAGACTCACAGAATATGCTACCGTCATGACATTCTTTTATTCTGGCAAATTTCATGTGGACATGTAATTAACAAGCTACTTTCTAACCACGTGCCACATCACACAAGAAATAGCTCCTATAAAACCATGTTGAACTGATACTGAGCAAGAGTGATGCACGCCGAAATGAGGATCAACACAAATATGAAAAATGGAGCAAAGAGGGAGAAACTACACACTGCTGGTCTTGCAAAAGTTTGTAACCAGACAAATAATGACAGGTAATACTAGAATCCACATACAAAATGTACAGACATAACATATTGAGTCTACCAAAGGGAAAAGAGAAGTCGGTTACATTAGACAAAGAGCAACCAGGACGACTCTTTTAAGTATAAAGCACAACGGATCTGCTTTTCCAACAGCTTGAGCTTTCCAAAAACAAAACTTTTTGTTCTTAAAAGTATTGGTTATGGTGAAACACAAACTTCTCATAACTATCTTGGAAAGTGAAGAATGTTAAATGGGATTATTGCACCAACACCAACTGAATTAGTTAAAATGGACAAACTTTGGCATCAACTTGGTTTAGCAGAGTTTAACCATGTTACATTATTTAAAAAAATATATCAAATTTCTGCTTCTAAAGAGACCGGTGTGGAATATGTCAATGCCAATTCCTAGCGTTCGTTTAGTAACAATGAATCATTGTTTACGAGAATGACATACCTTGCGTTGGAGCCTCATTATTGTAGAAATCAACAGTTTGTCCCCAACAATCTGCCTCAACTTTTTAACTAAGTCAATTCTGCTTACCTTTTTTTGCTGTCCAAAAAAAAAAGGGCCATAATTAAGAATGTGCCTTGAAGTGCATCAAAAGAAGAAAAACATTTATAATTTAACAAGAGGAAACTTAAAAAACCTTGAATTCTTCATAACAAGTATTAACCAAGTCCATGTCTTGAGGAGACACTTTCGTCGAAATTGCAGCAAACAACATTGAGAAAGGCATCCAAGGAGAGGTAGGAGCTCTACCAAACATGGGAGCTTGAGATTGATTTGCCGACACCGGTGAAAGCTGAAAATTCCTATCCTGGTATATGAAAAAAGCAAAGTAATAGCAAGAAAAGGATTTAAGCAAACTTATGAACATGGTTTTCATAGGCATTTTTATATACTTGAATTACACAAACAAGAAGATAGAAATAAATAGTTTGATGTCCTAATAAAAGAGATTTTGGATATCAGTTTATTAGCCTTTCTTTACTTCAAAAATATTCTCATCTCTAAACTAATTTAAGAAATGGACAATTCTAACAATACAATAAGATATACATGTGCAACTTTGGTAGGTCAGAGATAGTTACACAAATTATAACTATTAACATGCCCAGCTCTTAGGAAGTGTTGGAATTGATAGAAGTTCAATGCTGTGAAATATTAACTGCAGTTATTCATTGACATATGGCTCCACATATGTGACAGGATATAATTATGAATCTGAAGTTGAATTGGTTTCAGTCAGAGTGAGGAAGATATCTGAGTATGTCAATCATTCAATTACATAAAAATAAAAAGTGGATTCGAGTGCTGCACTATTACCAACATCATGCAGATTAAATATCGTAAGCAATCAAAATAGCAACACACCTGGAAAAGACTATCAGGTGAACTCGAATTTGTGATTGAAGGCACATCAGAAGAGCTTTCTTTAACAACCAAACATTCTGCAGTAGTACCCCCACCCAACAAAAAATGAAAAAGGTTAATAAAACATTTCAGAACTAAGCTTCGGTATGACAAAGGAACTCCAAAAATCAATGAAGAAATATAATTTACAGAAACCTTTGGGTCTGGAAGGCACTTTGATGGTCACAACATACTCCGGATAGATGTGAGTGTTCCTATTCATATCCCATATAATATAATGCTTTGGTTTTTGAAGATTATCTACACCACTATCAAAATTTTCTCCACTAGGCTCAAACTGTTGAGATCCAGGATGGATGAGTTCCACATTCCCCATTATAACTCGACATAACATCATATGGATAACGCCATTTTCGTCGACATCAGAATAACTAGCACTGTGAAAGGTAAATAACATTAGCCCTTATTCATAAAAGTGATCAAAGGAGAACAGTTCAAAACCATAAAGAGTGACAAACTCCAAGTGTGTCAGATGCAACAAAAGTATATTATGCTGTCTGGCCTAGCTTCCAGAGCAGCTTCTTTATTCCAAAAATAGAAGCTTCTAGCAACCAAATGTATGGAAAACGAAAAGATCCAGGCACATTTACTGTGGCAGAAAGCTGAAATGGGCATTTGGGCTCAAAAGCAGAAGATCAAATTTGAAGCTTTTGCTTTCGCCGCAGCACTAGGAAGCAACTGGCGGGATATTCAGTAAAGCAATTAGAGAATCCTCGAAAGCTCTAACCAAACAGAGCTTTCTCCACAAGCTCCAGCCAAATCAAACAGGTAGATAGTTGAAATAAGACCTTACCATATGTCAGATCGATTTGCTGGTGCAAGATGATTGCCAATACCAAACAAAGGACCCTTTGTAGGCTTCTTAATTTGCAAGACACCTCGCGACATCATCTCCTCCACAGCATCCTTATAAGAAGCAAGCCAAGCATAACGGACATTTGCATTCCCGCGTCGGTTCTTAGTATGCTCTATCTGCTCCTGGAAAATACTAAAACGCAATTGTCCCAAGTTATCTATCAACGGGGTTCGATAGATACCAACAATATCCTTTGCATCAGCAAATAGGCCCAGTCCCTTGAGTAGCATATCTTGCACTGCACAGCTGACACTACGACCACCAAACTGGCCAGACACCTTCTCGTGACCAGATCCGACGATACCAACCCTAGAAGGGAAGAAAGAGCATGGCTCATTTTCTCCAACCACTTCAACGGCTTCATTATATACCTTCTGGTTTCTTTCGAAGTTGTCTTCACGCTTGACCTTGTTGATATTAGAGATGACTTCATCATGAGATTCCGAATTTGAGATTCGAGTTGCAGTGATGGATATCTCATTTGGCTCAGAATATATAATATTAGCATGACTTCCTTTTTTGAAATGTTGATGTACATCTGATGCATAAACCTCAGGATATAATTCAGGAAAGAAACATTTTCCATTTTCGTCAATCCATGCGATTGGCTTCTTGAGACCCGTCTCGAGATCTATGCATATCATGTGCACAAAGTCTAGCAACAATTGCTGGTCCTGATATGCGGCTTCGGTGATTGCCTTCTTTGATTGGAAATCTCTCCGAATCAAATCGATAATATTCTCTGGAAAATCTTTCCATTCACCATTCTCATTAGACAGCACACGCTGTGGCAACCCACTTGACAAAAAATTACGGTAGCTTTGGATAATATGCCTATCAAAACAAGGGCTGGAATTGGTGTTACATTCTATCTCGCTGCCAGACCTGATAGTGATTTGATCTGCAACAGGTCGACGTGATCTACGAGCAACGCTAGCCTCAGTAAAATTTTCGGCCAAGTCGCGCTTCCTCTTAAGATATCCTGTGTTTCTCCCACATTTATCCAATGCCTTTTCGTTCGTCACTTCCATATTTATTAACGAAAGTCAACAGTAACGACTGATTAATTCTGCTTATCAAACTTGTCTCTGCGAAGTTTGCAGCTTATAGTAACTTAGGGTATCCCAAAACATGTCGTGTCAGCAAAAGACTCAAGTTACAAAAGACGAGTGACAGGGAGACGCTGCAAAAACAAGCACAAATTTACATATAAGCATTTACACCTACAAATTACCTCATTAAATAAGGAAACAAGAGAATACTAATAAAGGTGTCTATAATACATAAAATAAACCCTTGAAGAAAGGGATGAAATGAGTGTGTGCCCGTGGGTCACAGGCGCGCGCACATACACGCATGGACACACGCCCAAACCTGCACACCCACCACATCCCATCCTCCTGCCCATTCGCCACGCACAGGCATGTGAACACGTATACACAAAACAATAGACAATGATTTGCAAAACAATTAAAAACTTTTGTAATCAATGAAATTGAACAATAAACCATCTAATTGCAGAACAACATCAAATACTTGGACGAATATAAAAACTGCAACTTTGGAACTCTCCTTGAGTAGAAGCATCACTTACACAGAATTAGCAACAAATATTATACATGTAAGCCTGCAACAATCACTTTTTTTTTTTGGCTCGCTCTCTATTATTTCAATTAACAAAAACAACTGTTAACATCATATGATAGCGGATGTATCCAATGATAAACCACAAGCATCCAAAACAAAATCAGAAAGTAAAAATAACCAGGAATTAACACAAAAAACAACAATCAACACCACAACCCCCCCCTGCCGATCGGTTAAAGATAAAAGAGTAATTTCTACATGTCAGAAACAAAGAATCAGAGGCGGTGGGGACAAAATTCGACCAAAATTAAAAAGAATTCTCCTCTCAGAAACCACTTTACCAGCATCGATCGCTCAAAGAACATCATCTAACACCAATCAAACCCCCACTTCCACCCAAATCGTCCCAAATTCAAATTGCCATCAGAGAAAAATAACACCATCAACAAAACCCTAATTACGATCCCACAAAGAGCAAACAAAGGCGAGATCACCAGATCAATCTCAAGAACGCGGCAAACTTTAAGCTTCCAATCAAAACAAGCGCGGACCGTAATCGCGACGAAATCCGAGAAGGGATCAGAGCGTATTTGACCAGGATCGAGAGACAGAGAGAGAGAGAGAGAGAGAGAGAGAGAGAGGGCTACGAAGTACGAACCTAGGGTTACCGAGGATCGGATACATCGTCTCGTTGAGAAGGGCTCTCTCTCCCTCCACCATCGCCGATCTCGGGGGTTTCTCTCTCCCACGACACTTTCGGGGACCGAGGAGACGAGAGAGACCAGCGAGAGGGCGTGGCGGTGGGGAAAATGCGGGTACAAATAGCAAGTGGCGACCGACGCTTCTTCCACACTTTCTCTCTCTTTCTTGCGGCTAAAGCAAATGACGCTACAACGCCGACCTCCACGAAACCGCATCCAACGGTTAGGATGTAACTTTATGATGAAGGGCCAGAGGGCGGGATCTGACCGTTGGTTACCACGATATTTCTTATTTGGTCTGCGTCTCTCCTCCTCCTCCCAATTCCGATCGTGTACGAAGTCCTATAGTATTCCGCAGCACACGGAGCGTGCGGGTGTCGGATCCACCGTTCAGTTTGCCAACGGTGAATCTCTACCGTCCATCGATCTACGGGAATGAGGTGTATGTACGCGTCCGCATGCGGTACAATTATGGGGATGCAGGATAGGGGTAGTAGGTTTGGTTACGACCCCATCTTGGAGAGTTGACCCACGGAAATGGTTTTTCGTGGTTCTCTCGGAGAAAACAAAGGCTTTTTGAGGAAGTGCTTTTCACATGTTGCGATCGATGATTAACATGATTTTTTATTATTATTATTTTTACATTAAATTTTTCAGCCGCTTTTTATTACCGTAATAATTTTTGACCACCTAGTATGAACAATACCTATTGATTCTGCTGCTCATCAGCGTGAAACAAATTTTCTTATTAAAAGAAAAAAATGCACACAAAATTGTAAAGAAAAAAAAAAAGTTACGTACTTTAAATTTTATGCTAATTAATTGGTTTGAGATTTAAAAATCTATACAAGTGGTGGTGAGCTCTTCAGAATTGCCGTATTTGTGAAGGTATTTCTCACGAATCAAAAGAAAAAGTTATGGTCGATTGAATTTTAAAAAGCAGTGATTCGGTTAGAAGGAAACACATCCACTCCTTTTCGGCTGTAGAAAAAAATTGGAATCCTTGCTCACTAACCATTTCTTTAATGTGACGGCAGTTCAAGTAGGTTTGTGCGTAAGGACTGCCAAATTAGGCACTTAATTTCCGGGCAGGGCCCAATATTTCCAACTCACTCCTTTACTTTAGTTTGGTATTGAGATCTATCTGACGCTATTAGATAAAAAATAAAGTTAAGATAAAAATATATAGGGATATACTACTGTATTTTTTATGGAATCACAGAAAATATATTATAACCGACTCATCGCGATATACGAAACACAATATTACGTAAGAAAATAAATATGGTATTTTTTTTATCGCACTTTCTCACAGCATATAACGTAATTTTTTCGCAATTTCAAACGAAGCCTGAATAGATTGATTTAAATATTTTATTATACATTAGTTGGAATGGCATTTAGTAAATACCAGCTCAATATGATGGTGCAATAGGGTACGCTGTGTGCTAAAGCAGATGCTCTAATTTATTTAATTAATTGATATGGTTGCTAAACACATTTAAACAACTCAGAGATCGTTCTATCCATTCCACAGGATCAAAATAAGCCAACTTGGACATATAGTTTCATATATTATTATATATGTTTATTAATAGCTACAAATGTCCCACGTTATCTGCACGCCATGTTTTATCTAATGTTATACTTGACCTACTGAGATCCACAGTGGCTGGCTAAGTATGGGATGCAACTTGGTATGAGAACGCAAGACAAGTTGTAGAGAGACGAACTCTCCATTTTTAACCCCAAAAAAGAGGCCCAGTTGGTATAAAATTGACCTAATAATCTTATATATATTTATGCCATTTACTTAATTATCAAATGTGTCAGCTGATTCTTTGTTATTTATTTTAATTCCTCCGTTCCCTAATTAGTATTCGCATTCTTGCGTTCATTTTTGTATGTGTATATTTCTAAAATTTTTTCCTTTTTTTTTTTCCCCCCAAAAAAACAGTAACAAAGCAGGGGAAAAGAGGGTACCACCGGCCTTTATTTTTTTATACCTAAATAAATAAACAAATGTTTATAATATAAGTACTAAAAAAAAGCCCAATATCTTTTAACATTTTGGCTACGAACACTTTGTGCTTCCGCTGCAGGGCTTAGGCTCTGAGCCCACAAAAACAGGTTCTGGGCCCTTATTTGTTTATTTTTAAAATTTTCGTTATTTTTCTGTTTTTAGGGCCGTTCTAAAAGCTTCGAGCGCACTACCTCCTCCTCCTCCTCCTCCTCCATTTCTAACCTCTTCGCCGCAGATGGGGAAGGGGACCGATCTGTGGGACGATTCCGCCCTAGTTGACGCTTTCGATCACGCCATGGCCACCTACAAGGTCCACCTCCTCTTTTTTTTCTTTTTTTTTTTTCTCACTTTATTAGTTTTGAGGGTTGTTTCGTGTGCCTCGCTTGTTTTGATCTTGGTTTTATCCCATTTTCTTCTCCAAATTGCAAATAATCGCAACTGATTGATCCGAATAGGTCGAATATTTGAGCTGCTCGACTTTTTAGGGCGTACACTGTGTACGGATTAGTTGAGGAAATGGTGGGATGATCACATTGGTGTTAATTAGCTTGTTTTATTCAGCTTTTTGTTTTGTAATGCTATGCCAATAATTCGTGTATGTTATTGTTCCGGTTACTTCAATTTCGATGATTTTGCCATGCAAAAATGTTTGGTTTCTCTACTGGACTGGACGCAAATCGTATTCTAAGTAATCAAATTTCAACAGTTTTTGCCCCTTTTTTTTCTACTTACTAAGTGATATGAACATGAGAGCTACTATTTAGCGGTGCTACTGTTAAAACGTAGTTGGTGATCTTAAGTTTTGTAGTGTTGTCCTATTTTGCTTGAGTTGCATTGTCCTGTTTTTTTTTTTCTAAGTTGAAAGAATTAAGAAATTTTATTTTCTATTATCATTGCATTATGGCTAATGTGTACTAATCCTGTTTTATGGGCGCTTGGAATTACTATAAGTTAACAAAAATATCGTCCTTTATATCAGGAAATGCATAGTCGGAGCAACCGGAGTAGTTCTTTTGAGGAAGAAAAGAAGACGGACCACCATAACGAAAGCTCCGAGATAATAGCAGAGTATGTAATTAGTTACTACTTGATTATCTCTGTTTTATTGAACTTGCTCAGTTGCTCAACATTCTTATGCATGTACATGTTTGAACATTTTAAGTATGCGCAACTTCGCGACATGTGCTGAACTGATCTCATGCAGTTTTATGTGTCTTTTCCAGTTATTTCTTGAGTTTCCTACCTTCTGCTTCAGGAGTAGCCTGCATCTCATAGTTTTAGCTTATCTTAATCTTATCAATGATGTTATGTCGAGTCATAACCTATTTGTGTACTCACAAAAAGCAGTTTGTTGAATGATTCAAGGGATTCACCTTCAGACATGCGGTTATGCCTATGTTAGCTTACTATCCTTCATGGAAGATATGAACTTTTAAAATCTTCGTCTGGTTGTTTACATGTCAGACATCTCTTTGTGTCATTGCAACACCCAAGTTCAGTTTTGACACTCTCTTCTCAAAGTAATTGTACTTCTGCAGTGTGTGAGATTATGAACATTTTTTATAATTTAACTCTAATTTCATAACTTTAAAGTTTTCAGTAATGATGGATTTTACTAAGTCCTACTTAATAACTGTTTTTTTTTTAACTTTACATTAACCTTTTTCTGCATGTTCTTCATCTAAGACATATAGAGCCGGATGATAACAACAATTACGTATCAAACAATGCAACAGAGATTTCTTTGCCCGGTTACGAAGATGGAACAACTACCGAAGAACTTCCTATTCAAGAAACTATTATTCATGATGACTTACAACCCACAGAGTCTCATACATATTCCTCGGGATTTGTTACTTATGAAAAAGTTGATAACTATAATCAACAAAATGTGGAGTATAATGAGCTTCTTAGACAGTATTATGAACTTGAGGAGAAAAGGCAAAAGGTTCTCCAGCATCTTCAGCAGACAAATTACTGGAACTACCAGACCCAAGTTCAATCATCTGCAAGCGAAGCACAGCAACTTCCCATGTATAATTCTGCTGAGTACGGATTACAACTTCCGTGTGCCTCTTCTGCATGCTACTATTTGTCGGCCCCAGTTATTCCAATATCTTGTTGTGGCATGAATTGCTCATTATCTGGAAGCTGTGGCAATCTATCAGGAAGTGCAATTCCTTCATCTTATGCTCAGAAGTTTCCAGGTTCTGCATTCTCTGCCCCTTTGTTTGTATTGTATTGTTTTTGAAGGATGGGATAGATGCAACGGACCTCCCTGAGCTATCATGCTTTTACATATGGCCGCACAAACTTTCAAAAGAAAAAGAAAAAAATGAACAATCTGTCAGGTAAATCACCTACCCATTCAGTCCGTCACATGAAAGTCAACTTGCTCAAATGCCTCTATACTTATCTAGGGATTCAAAAGAAAAAGGGTAGGACACGAATTTTAATGGTTGGTGACATTTCACGTGTTAACATTCGTTACAGAAATTAATGGAAATGCGGGTGGGTTTCTAATTGAAACAGGCAGATTGTACAGCTAGATTTTTTTTTTTTCTTTTTTTAACTTTTGAAATTTTGGATCTAAATCTGTTAAATCACGATGATGCAAAGGGTTCGGTGCATTTCTCTCGTAAAGGATTTACCATGCTTTCTAAAGGATTTTAAACTCGGAAGTTAAGATGTTTCTGACTACTATATCACATTTCAGGTGCTCAGTTCTGTGCTCAAGACGGTATATTTCCTACTGGTACATCATGCAAATTGGATTCGCCAAAGCAATCTACTGATGGAGATGACACACTTTTTAAAGCTGGGTTGATGGCTGCTGAAAGTGCAGTGAATTCGGTGAAAACTAAAATATCTGCACTACCTATTTCATTTGAAGGTATGCTATATTTACAACAAGATTAATAATAATCTGTAAATGCCACATGGTGGGTCTCTACGAGTAGTGTTCATAATAATAATCTGTAAATGCCACATGGTGGGTCTCTACGAGTAGTGTTCATCACATAGATGGAAATTATCCTGCTGGTCTGACGTTCAAATTAGATAAACATATGAAGCTGGTGTTAACATCTTTGTTAGATGGACGTATACAAGATTTCTTGTTATTTACATTATCATAGTAATATTTTAATTCTATTTTTAGAATTTCCAAGATTAGAGTGGCATGTAAATAAACCTTGCATGTCCCCATAAGCAGTACATATTGGATCTAATTACCTTCCTACGTATTACTGCCCTTGTAACAATGAGGACTCCTTCCTCAGCATAGAACAGCAATCAAACGACAAGCACCAAAATATTAGCAATTGAAACAGCGAACTGAATCATTTTACAAAATGATTTTGTAAAGATGCTATTTGTTTGCTTGTCTTTCTCTTGATTCTTCTGTTACATTTGTGTGAATGCAAGTCATCATCTGAAGCTATAGCAGCATCAGTTCCTGCTATAGTGCTTCGTTATGGTCATTTCTATTTTTTCTTTTGTAATTTTTGTGGTTGCAAACACCATAACTATGTAGAAAATCTACTGCAAGAGGGGACAAAATTGAATTTTATTCGTGAACACAGGAAAGAATGGAAAGGAGAAAGAAGAAAGCACCAGCAAACATGAATCCATGGGTTCACAAGGCATAAACTCGGAAACTGATCTTTCTGTTGTTTTAAATGCTTGGTATTCAGCGGGATTCCATACTGGCAGGCAAGTTCAATCTTATTTATAGTTAAAATTTGTTGATGTATTGTGTTTGCCGGAATTAGCACCATGAACTCCCAGCGGAGTGCTTCATTTAATCCTTTGCCCCAATTCCCTGAGGAGGGATTGAGAGATACTCCCATGTAGCTGCCATCACACCATGTGTGTGATAACCATGTTTTTGGGTGTTTCCGGTCGAGGACCATGCTTGTTAAGGCAATGATTTAAATTTGATGTTCTGAGAATTTAGCAGCAAAGTTAAACAACTAAAGGGCAAATTTTACCTTGTTTTTCCTTTTTTAAAAAAAATTGTGGACAAAGTATCACAACAAGTCAATCTGTTGTTTTGCAGGTACCTGCTGGAGCAGTCATGGAAAGCTTCTCACAAATAGTCCAGCTCACATATCTGATTTGTAGTTATGGAAATTTCAAATAGCAATGCTGATAATAGTTCAATGAATCCTAGCCGTTTGTATTTCAAAAGATAACATGTTAGAGACTTGAAGGTTATGTAGGAATTTCACATGTAGTGATTTTGGTTGCTGTTACCTTGAGATCAGTTTGATGATCCAACTTGCCGTGTAATTTTGTTCTATCTCAGCGCGCTACACCTTTAATAGGCTGCTGCTATTTAGTCTATTTATTTTAGCCATTCATTGTTTTGGCTTGCCTTGTATACGTTTATGGTGATGTTTTTGACGTTGATCAAATAGTCTTACTGCAAGAAAGCACCAATAAAAAGCTTAATGCTTTTAAATTTCACGTTTAATTGGCTTATATTTTCAACTTAGTTTAGTCAAAAAAATTATCTTTTTAAGATAAATGGTTATAATGATAAAAAAATATATATATATTGTTTTGTCAAAAAATACCCACAAAGTTTGCAACATTTGAAAAACCTAATAAACAATATATTGAAGAAAAAATCTTTATATAAGAACTAAAATCATAAAATTCCAAAATTTGGCAGAAATTTCTACTCGTATTTTGTTATCGACTTTTGTTTCCTGGGAAAATGTTATGTGAATCTGCCGGCGGACACGCCCCGGGGCCCACAGCTCTCCTCTCGGCCTGCTTTTTGCTCCAAATCAGCACACTCCCCGCGCTGCCACGTGGAAACTACAGATTCCGTCTCTCTCTCTCTCTCTCTCTCTCTCTTTGTTCCCCACCAAAATCTCCGCCTAGGTTTTCTCTCCCGCTGTATGGATTATCTTGGATGTGCTGCGGATGGACTTTTCCTTACTCTCTCTCTCTCTCTCGCTTTCTTTTTCACTTCCTTTATCTCTCTCTTACGAAGGGGTGGACTATGCACTATTATTATTATTATTATTTTAGCTTTATAAAAACTAAAACTACTATCGAAGGATGCTCGCAAGAACACGCCAGGGGAATCCTTCCACTGATGATCTAAGCATGCAAATTAAGGAGACATGGCTTCGGCGGCCCATCGTATTCGGACCGAGTCTCCTTTGTCTCCATCCTCATTCTCAACGTCTTGCTGTTGAAACCTTCAAAAGTAGTCTTCAATAGCACGAAGATGAGGATAGCACAGCGCGTCTAAATTAATGATTTCTTTTTCTTCCTATGCTCTGTTTTTCCAAGGAAACCACTCTCCTCCTTACTATATACTCTGTCTCTCTCAGGTTGGATGTTAAAGATCTGATTATTATTACTATTATCTTTTAAAACAATTGCCATATATTAGATAGTGATTCCTTAAATGATTGGCTAGAATTTCTTTCCTTTTTTTTATTTCTTTTCGATTTGAAGAACAGTTTTTATGAGAAAGTTAAGATTTTTTGCGGCAAAAGTCTAGATTTTTAAGTAAACACCATTGCAGTTCCAGAGATATACATTCATAAAGACCAAGAGCTAGGTTTAATCACTTGATCATGGCCTTCAGAAGCTTCCTGAAGAAGAGCAGCTCTTCTTCGGGCAGCAGGATGACAATTCCGTCGGACCAGGCGCCGCCGAAGGTGGTCATAGGCCAGCAAACCGACTCAGGCCGGTTCGCTGGTTACTCCCACGACGACCTCAACAGCTTCGATCCGAGCAGCGCCGAGTACCAGGTGTACCATGTGCAGATTCCGATGACCCCCGACAACCGGTCGGTGACCGCCGGCGGCCGCTCTGCCGACCTGGTGGACCCCGCCATCTCTGCCCGGGTGGAGGAGCACTATATCTCCAATTCACTCTTCACCGGTGGCTTCAACGTCGTCACTCAGGCCCACCTCATGGACAGAGTCACCGACCCTGCCGCTGCCGCCGACCATAATAATAAGAATTCGTCGACGTGCTCCATCCGAGGGTGCGACTCCAAGGTCTACAAGAACCAGCACGGCGACGACGTGCTGCCTTGCGACTGCAGCTTTAAGATTTGCGCGGAGTGCTTCGCTGACGCCGTGAAGACCGGTGGCGGGCTCTGCCCCGGGTGCAAGGAGCAGTACAAAACGACCGAGTGGAAAGAGGTGGTGGCAGGCGCAAACAATGACCACGACGACGAGGATGAGGAGCAGACACTCTCACTGCCGCCGCCGCCGCCAATGGGGCCTGCGGGGAAGCTGGAGAGGCGGCTGTCGCTGATGAGGCCAGTGAGTCAGGGCAGGAAGGGGGACCAGTTTGATCAGAATAGGTGGCTGTTTGAGACGAATGGGACGTACGGATACGGCAATGCAATATGGCCTGATGATGGTGGTGAAGCTGTTGCAGACGATGATGATGATGATGAGAATGGCGGCGACGGTGGTGGTGGTGGTGGTGGTGGTGGGCATCGGAATGGAGGCCATGGTGATCCCAAGGAGCTCTTCAACAAGCCGTGGAGGCCTCTTACTCGCAAATTGAAGATCCCTGCTGCAGTTCTCAGCCCATATAGGTGATCTCACCTTTAAAATATGTAACCGACGCAATTCAACTAAGAGAGAGAAAAAAAAAAAGGGACATAATCTATTGTGGTTGATGTGCACATACATTTCTTCTTCTTAAATTTCATTTGCATTTGCATCATGCTCAACCTTTCTTGCTAACAGGCTCCTTATCTTGGTCCGGCTCGTCGCGTTAGCCCTGTTCCTGCAATGGAGAATCAGACACAAGAACAGAGATGCAGTATGGCTGTGGGGCATGTCCATCGTTTGCGAGCTATGGTTCTCGTTCTCCTGGCTTCTCGACCAGCTCCCGAAACTCTGCCCCATCAACCGCGCCGCCGACCTCTCCGTACTAAGAGAGAAGTTCGAGACGCCAACCCCCAACAACCCCGCCGGGAAATCAGATCTCCCCGGCATCGACGTTTTCGTCTCCACTGCCGACCCTGAGAAAGAACCCGTGCTCGTCACGGCAAACACAATTCTATCGATTCTGGCGGCTGATTACCCGGTCGAGAAGCTCACTTGCTACGTGTCGGACGACGGCGGGGCCCTTCTGACGTTCGAGGCCATGGCAGAAGCCGCGAGCTTTGCCAACTTGTGGGTTCCTTTCTGCCGAAAGCACAACATCGAGCCGAGGAATCCCGAGAGCTACTTCAACCTGAAGAGGGACCCGTACAGGAAGAAGGTGGGAGCCGACTTTGTGAGGGACAGGAGACGGATGAAGCGAGAGTACGACGAGTTCAAGGTCCGGATCAATGGACTCCTCGATACGATTCGCCGCCGCTCGGAGATGTACAATGCGCGCGAGGAGATTCAGGCTGCTGGACAGCAAAGGGAGAGGGTTGGAGACGAGCCGATCGAACCGATGAAGACACCAAAGGCGACGTGGATGGCCGACGGCACGCACTGGCCGGGCACTTGGATTCAGCAGTCGAAAGACCATTCCCGCGGCGATCATGCGGGGATCATACAGGTAAATAAGTGATATCTCTCTCTCTCTCTCTCTCTCTCTCTCTCTCTCTGCTGTAGTTTGATATTTTAAATAACCGCCATAACGAACTTTAAAGCTGAATCTCACTCATCCGGCTAAGAAATCTAACTCTATTTTCTTAATAATTACCGTATATACAACTACGCTATTGTTTAAAAAAGATTAGGAACTGATCGAGCTGTATATTTTGTTTGTACCTCTTAGGTGATGCTGAGGCCTCCGAGTGACCTGCCGACGAAAGGCGGGGGCGACGACGAGAAGCCTATGATCGACTTCAAGGATGTCGACGTCCGCCTGCCGATGCTGGTCTACGTGTCCCGCGAGAAGCGGCCGGGCTACGACCACAACAAGAAGGCGGGGGCGATGAACGCCCTGGTCCGCGCGTCCGCCGTCATGTCCAACGGCCCGTTCATCCTCAACCTCGACTGCGACCACTACGTGTACAACTCCAAGGCGTTCCGCGAGGGCATGTGCTTCATGATGGACCGCGGCGGGGACCGCATCTGCTACGTCCAGTTCCCGCAGCGGTTCGAGGGGATCGACCCCTCGGACCGCTACGCCAACCACAACACCGTCTTCTTCGACGTCAACATGCGCGCCCTCGACGGCCTTCAGGGCCCCGTCTACGTGGGAACCGGCTGCCTCTTTCGCCGCACCGCCCTCTACGGCTTCGACCCTCCGCGCGCCAAAGAGTACTACCCTACTAAAAAGCGCAAGGTCCGCCGCGTCGGCTCGGAAGAGACTCGGGCTCTCCGGGCGACCGACTTGGACGACGGCGGCGGCGCGATGAACCTGGCGGCCTTTCCTAGAAGGTTCGGGGAGTCGAGCTTCCTGATCGAGTCGATCCCGGTGGCGGAGTTCCAAGGGCGGCCCCTGGGGGACCACCCGTCGGTGAAGAACGGGCGGGCGCCGGGCGCTCTGCTGGTCCCGCGGCGGGGCCTGGACGCGACGGTGGTGGCGGAGGGCATCAGCGTGGTGTCGTGCTGGTACGAGGAGCAGACGGAGTGGGGGCGGCGGGTGGGGTGGATCTACGGGTCGGTGACGGAGGACGTGGTGACCGGGTACCGGATGCACAACAGGGGGTGGAGGTCGGTGTACTGCGTGACCCCGGGGCGCGACGCGTTCCGCGGGACGGCGCCCATCAACCTGACCGACCGGCTGCAGCAGGTGCTCCGGTGGGCGACGGGGTCCGTGGAGATCTTCTTCTCGCGGAACAACGCGCTCCTCGCGCGGCCCAGGATGAAGGTGCTGCAGCGGATCGCGTACCTGAACGTCGGCATCTACCCCTTCACCTCCGCGTTCCTCATCGCCTACTGCTTCCTCCCGGCGCTCTCGCTCCTCTCGGGGCAGTTCATCGTGCAGACGCTCGACGTCGCCTTCCTCGCCTACCTCCTCGCCATCACCGTGACGCTCTTCCTCCTCGCGGCGCTCGAGATCAGGTGGGCGGGGATCGGGCTCGAGGAGTGGTGGCGGAACGAGCAGTTCTGGCTCATCGGGGGGACGAGCGCGCACCTCGCGGCGGTGCTGCAGGGGCTGCTGAAGATCGTCGCCGGGGTGGAGATCTCGTTTACGCTCACCTCCAAGTCGGCCGGCGAGGAGGGGGACGACGAGTTCGCGGACCTGCACGCGGTGAAGTGGACGTCGCTGATGGTGCCGCCGATCACGATCATCATGGTGAACGTGATGGCGATCGCGGTGGGGGTGATCCGCACGGTGAACAGCGTGATCCCGCAGTGGAGCCAGCTGCTGGGCGGGGTGTTCTTCAGCCTCTGGGTGCTGGCGCACCTCTACCCCTTCGCCAAGGGCCTCATGGGGAGGAGGGGCAGGACGCCCACCGTCGTCTACATCTGGTCCGGCCTCCTCGCCACCTCCGTCTCGCTCATTCTCGTTCTCGTCAGGTCCCCCTCCGCCAATCACTTCACCTTCCCTTGATTCGACACCATCGTCTAAGTTCTTTGTTCTTTGCAGAGGGATAATTTGCGTGCTTAATGAAGTTGAACTAAATACATTCTTTTACCTGCTGGTTGAAACGGCCATTGCTTCACATTTGTTCTTTGTTCTTTGTTACATAAAACCTACTTACAACAATTTTCTCTTATTTCTTTGGCTCGGTTCGGAGGCCCTAGCTGCTTTCAATTTGTAAGCTAAATTTATTTTGCTTGATGAATGAAGTAGGTAGCTTGCTACCTATTTCTCAAAAAAAAACAATTTTCATCCGTAAACGAATGTCATCCAAAACAAGTTACACTAATGTCGCCCAAAATAGATTTTTTTTTTTTTCTTTCATTCCTCTGTTAATTTTGGCATCGCAGATAGTTGGCAAATTTGTTATTAATCAGTCATCTGAATTGAAAGATGGTTAACAACTAATATATTTTTATTAATAAATTACTAATAATACTTTTTTAAATATAAAAAGTAGAGTACTTTCTACACTATTGTTACTGTCTAAAGATTTATAATGAATTCAGTACTTCACCGGCACCTTTTACAACAATTTAATTTTAAAATGATTTTTAAAAAATATAAAAAATTTATGAAAATATTATAAATTTTGAACAAGTCGATCTTAATCGTAAGGGTATGTTGTTTACCGCATGGGATATAAAGTATCCACTTTTTTGTTAAAGTCTAGCACTTCATGCGGATGAAAAAGGACAAAAAAAAAAAAACCAAAACGAGAGCTGATTACTCGCTACATAACATTCCAAGACATTAATTCAGAGTATAAATGCTTTCTTTAATATCAATTATTATAAGTTTAACTGTCCCCCCTACATTAGCTATAGAAATCTTTATGGATCACAGAGGCAAAAAAGAATGCGCGAAGCATGCGGGAAATCAACGGCATAAACTATAATGCCATGTTAAGCAGTTACCCCTGCTGATACATAAGCCCAGATCACATGAATGAAGCACGAAATTTTTTTCTTTACCGTTGATTTCCCTTTCCTTGTTATTCACAATCTATTCATAATCCAGAAAGCTACGAAATAATGTTCACCAAACAATTGACGAATTGTCAAGCTAATCCAGCAATATACTCAGTTGCCGAAACTCCTTTTTCCCCAGTAAGCACACCAAAATTACCCATAAACAACTTCGCAGTGCATTCTGGCAAAGTGTAGGCCACCCTATCACTCATATTCGGTTATCAGAACAGACTGTAAAGCATGGCAACAAACGCAGGATGTAACAGACTCACTGCAGTCCAAGCATCAGGCAAATGTGGGTGACAAGCAATCCTCGATTACTTCCAACAGGGTAAGGTTTTCCAATGCTGCTGCGACCCGTTCTTTGTCATTCAATTGCTTATTCACTGCATTAGGCAGAGAAAGTATCAAACCTTCAGCAATATAGTGTTTTACCAAAAATAGAAGCAGAGAGGGTCAGTACTGAAGAAATTAATAAGAAATGAGAGCGTACCAGTTGCTTCAGTTGCATGGGTTCCAGGTGCAATTCTTATATCCACCTACACAATATGCAGAGAAGATTTAATTCAAGGATGCTAGAATCCTAATACATTGCGTAGAACAAATAACTAGTCAAACACGACCAAAAGCTGGAGACCGCCTAACATCATAGAGAGTAACATTTGGGTAACATAAGCTGGAAATTGCAAGTTGTTAATTAAATCTTTATTTTTACATGCCTGCTTTGACCAATCATGGTAAAAAGTGCATGAGAATTCAAAATCAAACAACAAAAATTGAAAAAGGCTTCAGTTCTAACTACGAGGGGCTCTTGGATCCTACGATTTCAGGTGCTATCATGTCAACTATTTCTCATGCATTCTCTCTATAGTTCTACTCTTTTCTTTCCTTGCATAACACATCGTAAATGAAATACATCAAAAAAGGACCTGTTAAAAGCGGTGCTTTAAGGAGAATAGCATTTACCACCGAACAGCATACCTTGTAACGAGATGGAAGACTGCGTATGAGTTTCACACGTAGGCAAAGCCCAATGATAGTTGCCATACTGCAATGCTCCACTGTCGGCGTAAAAGTGACCCTGTATCAACGCAAGTAGCTCTTGAGTTAACTATGGAAGTCGGAAAATTCAACATAAAAGAAAAGTGCCGACCAGGTTTTAAAATAAGTACGTGTACCTAACATGACTCTTCTCATCGTTCACTTCAATGGAATCCTCAGTGACCACATTCAACTGCTCCAAAGAGTATGGGTGTTCTGGATCCTTTATATCTCTAATATGATTTGCGAATATTAAGGAATTTAACATGTGCAGTGCAAGATAAGCAATAGGTCAGCTTCATAAATGATCCAGGTATTACAAGAATATCTTAAAAGGAGAATAATGTTATTCAACAAACAGGGCGAAAAGAAAAGGAGAGAGATTCAAATGCACAGGAATCCATATCACCAAGCCACATTACAAAATTTGTATTTCTTTTTTCTTCCCCCCAAAACAATATATGCATGAACATATTTAGAAATCTGTTCAAACTAATCAATCTACGGACCGACGTCCAAACCAAGTATACAATCCAAACCAAATATACAATCCCCGGAACTTCCATGTAAGACCTCTTAGATAAAGAAACCAATTTTTTGCATATTCCATAGGCTTATAAGTTCACACTAAATTTCCTAACCACTTTTCAACGGAAAGAAAACCCAAAAAAAAGGGACCGTTACAACTATACGAACTTAAGCTCGCACTTAAAACGTGTTTAGGTCTTCCATATCATAGCATATGGAGCTGAAAATTAAGAAGCCAATATACACAACAAAAAAGGGAAAAAAAAAAGAAGAAGAAGAAAAAAAGATGGAAGCACAATATGTCGGAAAGGCTCCTAATTTACCGAAGATCTTAGAAGACCCACAGGAAACCTTCTTCAACAAAATATAATAGATGGTAGATAAAAATTTTGCAATCAAAGGATATCAAAAATTTCTTGCTGATCAATGGGCTCTTGCGCATATTCATCTATAACTGCTGGCAGTTTATAAACCCGTCTCTCTTTCCTCTCGTATACCACAGGGTTAGCATTTATCAACTCCGCAACCATTTTCACCATAACAGGAGCGAACAAATATAATAACCTTCACTGATGTTGCTTGACATCAATTCCTGCCGAGAAATTAGGAAAAGGAAAATGACCAAAGCGAATGTTCAAATAGAATCATCATAAACACTTCAAAACTGAAGAGTAACAACAGGTAGCACAAAACATTTTCAACTCTTGATCACTTTCTACTTGCAAGATAAATAGAACAAGGTACGCGAGTCTTACTAAGTTAACTCAGAAAACAAGCTAAGTATCTTCAACTACAATTTAGATCACGAATTCGACCATATACAGCTTAATTTGATCATCACATAGCAACCGAAACTCCGTTTTTGCACTTCACTTAAAAATCAGTTCGACAGAAAATTAAGTGAAGTCAATTTAAGATGGCACAGGCTTAAAAAACAAGAGAACCCTAAATAAAAAGCATTACGCGCTTAAACCTGATACTAATTCTCATGGCAACGAGAGCGAAAATACAATAAATCTCATATATCCAACCTATTCTCCTTTTCGTGATTTGAAAGTAAGAGACAACTAAAATAAAATCCGAAAACTAATTAATTGCTCTATTTCTCAGAATCACAACGGCCAGATAACGGCTTTTAAATTTTTTTTTAAAAAAAAGATTAAAGAAAAAACATCGATCCCCACAAGAACCCTAAAGAAAGGATTATGAGGGGTAAAATAAGGAGAGGAAGAGGTGATAAAAGAGGAGAATCGGGGAGGGTACCTTTCGAAACCCTAGGTGAGGTGAAAGAGGAGATAAGCTGGCTATTTATAGAGATTTGCAACAAGAGTGACGGAGAAAGAGAAGGTGACGATAAAAAAGAGGGAAAAATCCAAATTGCGAAAGAGCATCTCCAGTGACTTGGGCACCGCCTTAACCAACTCCGTCCTGTTCATCGGAGAAACCAAAACCCGAACCAAACGGAAAAGAATCTGATACTTCAAAATCAGAACCGCATCGATTTTGCACCAAATATTGACAATAATAATAATAATGGTTCAGTTTGGGTTCAGTTCGGTTGCGTGATCGTATTTGTCGGGTTATTTATAATCGAGTTCTATAGCTGAACTAGAACAAAATAAAAAAATTATAATGAACGATCGATAAAATAGTCTTACATTGGACACTCTCCCTATGAAAATTTTATTCATACTGCCAAATTCCATAATTACCTTTAATCCTTAAATTAAAGATAATAATCCTACAAGTTTTTTTTGGATTTCTGACATTTAGCATTTCTCGCTTAAATATGGGTTGAGTCTGACCGCAAATCTGGTGGGAGACTAAGTGAAAATGACTATAGTTTTCTAAGATGAATAGTTATATTAATATAGGATCCAAATTTGGAGAACTCACTTGGAGATCACACGCGAGATTTGATTAGTTACTACAATAGTTAGTCATGCTAGTCCCATTGGGAATTAGGAAGCCTCTAATCAATCAACAAACTACAAGCTAGGCAAACCTAAAAGTTACTCTCCACAATGTTGTCTAAAAGATTGAGCATCCCGTAACTTTATCATAGCAAATATTTTGAGAGATTTTTAATGAATGAAGCAGATAACTTGCTACCGATTTCTCAAAAAAAAATAAAATTATTATTAAATTAATAACAGTTGGTTAGGAGTGCCATTAATTAGGCAAACCTTGGTTACTGAATCAAAACCTACAAGGGGACTCAACTTTTATCTTGTTTAGGACCAAAAAGGCCTAAATGCATTAAGTTGATTTTAACGAGTGCCAACGAAAAGAAGCATCTTTAAGTTCATCAATCCTCAAATGGCTACATCGAATCGAAACGTTCATAATAGTTCGTATCTTGAGAAATAAAGATTACAAATAAATGCAACCAATTAGTAATTAGTAGACACTTCGAAGAACATATCAATTGATAAAAAAAAAGGAGGAATGAGAACTGTTGCAAATGATCCCACTTCTTTAATATGAAAACCTCTTTGTCATATTAACGTTTGCCTAATTAATACGTCTATGGTTTGATGAGCTCTTTGACACGGTCCACTATGAAAACCTCTTCGTCATCATCTACGTAGCCAATGTCCCCTGTGTGTAGCCAACGCTCCACGTCTATGGTTGCTGACGTGGCATCTGGATCATCTAAATATCCTGTATAATAATAATATATTTAAAAAATTATCAATTAGTAGTGTAAAATTAATTACAGCTCAAATGCATGTCTACATGCAACGTTAAAAATTGCATTAAAAAATTGATGGGCCTAACCTTCATTATCTGAGGCCCGCGGATGCAAATTGCTCTCTCTCTCTCTCTGTCAAAAGGAAAAAAGCTCATCTTTTTTTTTTTGAGAGATAAATAGCACGCCATCTGCTTCATTTATTTCATTTAGAAATAAACTTAGCTGGAAATATGAATCAACTAGGATTCAAATTTGAATTTCGGATACCAACCACCAGGCCATTTGCCACTTGCTTTAGTGACGGTCTGTAAAAAAGATCAAATATTAGTCCTAGTTAAGTGTAATTACTTAGTAGTTATATAAAATTGGTGGATCATTGTGGCCATTCAATATATAACTAGCTATAAGACTTTGACCACCTGCCTAGCAATTGCTGTACAAATTGGTTAGTTGTTATTTAGAGCTTAATCGCGGAGGTTAGGTGATTATGATATAAATGCCACAACATAATATATCTTAAAAAATAATAAGATAACCAACCAAAAAATTAAAGCAAAAATATACAAAATTTATTGGAACTATACATGGATCATTTTGAATTCGCTATCCAACCTTTCAAAATTTTGATTTTATTATTTAACTTTTCAAATTATTGATTTGAATTAATCCATAGCGCTATAAAATTTAAACTAATTACTTATCTCAATAAATTTATAAATCATACTAACTAAATATGTAAAAATAAATAACGCATTCATTTTTTTTTTTTTTGAGAGATAGGTAGCACGCTACCTGCTTCGTTTATTTCATTTAGAAATAAACTTAGCTAGAAATGTGAATCAACTAGGATTCGAACTTGGGTCTCAGGTTCCAACCACCAAGTCTTTTGCCACTTGCTCTAGGGACGGTCGGTTAACACATTCAAATTTTGAAATCAAAATATAGTTGACGAACTAAAAGCAAATAAACAAAAAAAAAATAGATAGTAAAAAATTAAGGTTTTAAAAGATTGGATAACTAAACCAAAATAACCCATATTTGGTAACTTATATACGTTTTTACCTAAAATTAATAAATTTTAAACATACTTTTTATGCAAAAGCTTACTAGCTATAAATTAATTAGCAAAAAATACACATTTAGCTACAGCACTTTCCAAATAAAAAGGGTGGCAACGACGAAGTTGTCTACAACGTAACAACTACAACACATTATCTATATCCAATCAATTATATATTTTTTTATAAAAAATATAATAAAATATTTTTTGAAATATAATAAAATATGTGAACTTTAAAAGAGTAATTTGATTAGTTGAAGGCACCATTATCACAATATGTGGTTGTCACATTTTAAATTTTTTTCTACCATGAGAGTAATTTTGGGTGCATGAGATGAAGTAGTGCACTTGGTGCATGCATTATTTTTCTCGTGTGCGAGGGAAACTTAGAACCAAACATGGAAAGAAAGAAAGAAAGAGAGACTCAACAGTACACACACACACACACACACACACACACACACACACACACACACACTCACCTGGCCGAAGACTGCTTGGGGTACTCTGCTCCGGGGCACCTCCTCGAGCTCCCTTCCGAGGGGCGCCACACCCGACAGCACGATCCGAATCGAGCTCAAGTCGTGCTTCTCCACCACCGGGTTCTTGGCCAGCGCCAGCACCACCGCCGCCACCGTCACCTGGTGCCGCTCGATCCCCTCCAGCATCACCCCGATCTCGAACTTGGGCATTATTATCACCGATGCCCCCGCCCTCAGCGAGCAAAGCAACACCGAATTCAAAGAAAATACTGAAAAAAGATGGTCATTAGAGGATGGTGCCTCAGATTCATGGTATCCAGAGAGACGTAGATCATTAAGATCACAAGTAGAACCATATCACAAATAAATCCGTACATGATGCAATTAGTTATTATGGTCTTTTCATAAATCAAAACTCATAATTTTTGAAATGGTTATAATATTGCAAATCCTAATTCTAATTATTATATGGATCACGGAAGCAGCTAGGGGAAACAACTTGATTTAGGGAATTGGACCAACCGTTGATTGTCAAACTGCGATCCTTCAATACGTGGACGATACATTATTCTTCTCTGAGCCCAAAAAGTCCAGCATGCGTAATCTACTCTTTCTCTGGAAGATATTTGAATGGGCTTCTGGCCTCAAGATAAACATGAATAAGACGGAACTCTACTTCTTAGGAACCAACGAAAACAGAGCCAAGAGACTTGCAGATATTTTGGGGTGTAGAGTAGGTAACCTACCGTTTCGATACTTTGGTTTACCACTACATATCAAACAACTCCGTAAGGAGGACTGGGCTCCGATCTTAAACCGTATAGAGAGCCGCATTGAAGGATGGAAGGCAAAACTACTCTCACAGGGAGGAAGAATTATCTTAGTCAACTCGGTTCTTTCGAATCTCCCGCTGTTCTACTTCGCTATCTTTAAAGCACCTCAGTGGGTCCTGAATCGCATAGAAGCCCTTAGACGAGCCTTCTTTTGGAAAGGGGGCTCCAAAATTTCGGGTGGATCTTGCCTAGTCGGATGGAAAACAATATGTAAAAGCAAAAGAGAAGGGGGTCTGGGGATTAAAGATATGGAAGCAGTGAATAAGGCACTTCTAACTAAATGGTGGTGGCGCTTTTTCAATGAGGGACATCTTTTATGGGGGAGATTGATCACAACTCTATATTACACCAGAAGAAGGCCGCTACATGAGGGAAGATCCTTCAAACCTTACTCGCAGTGGTGGAGAAGTGTGATGAGCTGTCGTGAGGTGTTCAAATGCGGAGTATCGTATGCACTTGGAGATGACAAAAACATCAGGTGGTGGTCGGATATTTGGATCGAAGAAACCCCTCTTAGTACCCGGTTTCCAGGATTATTTTGCAGAATCACCAATCAGGAGGCCACTGTTGCACAATGCTGGAACGTAAGAGGGTGGAGATGGCGTTTCATAACCAGAGGCCTAACTACTTACACCACATCGCAGATTCGTCAACAGATCACGTCGCTCAAAAACCTCCTCAACCAGTATAGTTCGTTGGGCACAAATGATAAACTTAGGTGGCGATGGACCGACAATCAAAATTTTACAGTTAAATCACTTTATGATTTCGTCACTGATTCAGGTCAGATTGATCCGTTGTACGATCACCTCTGGGGGTTAAAAATCCCGCTCAAGCAAAAACTCTTCATTTGGATCCTATTGCGAAAGAGATTACTAACAGCGGACAGATTGATTTGCCGAGGGAGTCTGGTGGACCCGCAGTGTATGTTGTGTGGGACACTACCTGAAACCTGCGACCACCTGTTCGGGGAATGTATCTTCGTCAGATATCTCCGTATCCATGCTAGAGCTTCAGTGGCCGCCGAGTCGGACACGGGGGATGTTCGGTGGTTATGGACACGGATATCCGACATCTATAACATCACTTTGCGATCGAATAGTCTGACCCAGTTGGCGGCAATCTGGTGGGTCGTTTGGACGGAGAGAAATAGGATCATATTTCGCAATGGGTCTCCCAACGCCTACTGAGCTATCGAACGTGTCGCGGCTCTGATCAGGGACTGGACTGACGTTACCTGAATCCGTGTTTTACCTTTGTTTCCCTCTGATTACCTCTATTAATTAGGTTATGTTTGTTTTTTCGTTTTCTGTCGTACGGATTTGCTGTTGGCATTTTCTGTTTTTCTGTTTTCTGTTTCGTTGACGCGGTTAGGAGGCCCTAGTTGCTTCCATCATGTATGCCTAATTTATTTTACTTAATGAATGAAGCAGGTAGCTGGCTACCTATTTCTCAAAAAAAAATTATTATATGAATTTGTCGTGAAAGTCGTAAGATATCGGAGAAACAAATACGCTTTTAATTAGCTTCGGAGCCTTTATTTTTTGGTACATAAATATATACATGGTCCATTCCATTTCACACACGACTTATTAATCGCTTTGAATCAAAACCTGATTGCCTTGCCTTGTCCATAATCCGCTCCCGCGCTTGCCCGTTAATCTCACGCCGTAGACCGTAGTACATACATACGGAGTATCGAATCCTGTGTATACGAGTGCACGTCTCCGTTCTTTTGTACGTCTTGATCACCCACCGTCCATTCACCGATTTCTATACCAACGAACGGACGGATTCGATCAACAAACACCACCCCTCTTTTATCTTCAACTCCCGGTCCGGTCGACTGCTGGACCGCTTCTGCCAGGACCGGACCGATCCGGACCGCAAAAACGCGACGAATATTTGGGGTTTTACAATCTCCCACTCTCTTTTCTCTTCCACTGGTTGAGATCCGTCTCCGAAATTGGAAGCATCCATGGAAGTGTGAGTTCTTGTACAAAATTTTCACCTCATTGTTACTCGATTTTAATCTCTCTCTCTTTTTCTTCTTTTTTTTTATCTTTGATCTCTCTTCTTGTAGAGTTGCTTCGGCTCCGGGAAAGGTTTTGATCACCGGGGGATACCTCGTCTTGGAGAGGCCGAACGCGGGGATCGTTCTCAGCACCAACGCGCGATTCTACGCGATCGTGAAGCCGATCTACGATGAGGTCAAGCCCGAGAGTTGGGCGTGGGTGAGCCTCTTCCCGCTTTTGTGTCTTCTCCAATTTCGTTCGTGGATTCATACATGTTTTGTAGTTGTTGTTTCTTGAATTGTTCATATTTGAATGATAAGTCGTAGTTCTCGTTACAATTTGTTCATATCCTCAGTTTTTAAGGGTAAAAATTGGTGATCTTGGAGCTGTTGATGAATACTAGTTTAAGTAATGCAGATTAATATGCACGTCAATTGAAGCAATCTGTGTTATAAACCATCTTTAGGATTGTGGAGATGTCGGGAAACTTCTATTTCTGCTAAAAAAAAGAAGAAGAAATAATGACATTTCTTCTTGTTATCTCTGATTCAATTCAGAGGGTGAGTATTTGAACCTGGGATTTCGTTAAATGGAATTGTTGAATGGATTGCGATACTCAATTAAGCTGAAGTTTCGTGTGAACAAAAACGCCTTAAGCACAATTTGTTTAATTCATGGAGTGACAATGGAGAAACATAAACTTATCCACTGGTGGCTAAAAATCAGGCAAATGATGTATTCAGTGCGAGACAGCCAAAACCTTGGACTAGAAAATCTTGTTCAAGACATGATAACTATTATCTAGTTATATGCTTGAGCGTATTACTTTCTATCATTACGTTTCTGCACAGACAACTTGGGGTCTAGAAATTTCTTAAAGGTTTAATGTTTTTGTTTTATTTTCTTTTAGGCGTGGACAGATGTAAAAGTGACATCCCCTCAACTGTCTAGAGTGACCACCTACAAGTTGTCACTGAAGAAGTCAACCCTCCAATCCACCTCTTCAAGGCAAGTCTTCAATTTTATCAAGCGGAAATTGCCTAGTGTTAGTTTTAGTCTTACATTATACAGCTGTGATCTTTATGCCCGTGTATCATTTTATGTTCATTTGTAAATTTAATGTCTATTTTTCTTTGCATTTATGTCAAATATCACAAATAATTGGATTGTAAGTTTATATACTTGAGTTTGAATATACTTGTGTGGTTCATTAGTACCAGAACTTAATAAAGCACCAATACGAACAACAAGAAAGATATAGTTCCACTGTTTGTTATTATTTTATGTTGAACAATCTTTGTATCTGTATAGATTTATATAGGAACTGGGCAAGGAAAATTCTTTCCCTATGTTCTTATTTGCCTTCTCCCATGGTGCAAAGAAGTATGCTCTCACCGTACGACACATAGAGACTGCATATGAGATACCTGACTCATGTGTACCCTTTTTGTATTGGCAGAGTTCATTGTACCTAATTGGTTGGAATAGGCGACAGAAACCCTTCTATCATTTGAAATTTCTTATCAATGACACTTGCAGCTATTCTTATCAATTTCTCTACCTAGCTAATTTATTCTGTTCCTGACCATAAGTCAAAAAATTATATGTTCTACTATGACTTTATAAATACTTAAAATTTCAGGGACTCGGCAAATCCTTTTGTTGAACAAGCAGTACAGTATGCTGTAGCAGCGTCTAAAGTAATACTCATTGAAAGGGAGAAGAAGGATATATTGGATAAACTGCTTTTGCAAGGTAAAGTAGCTTATTGCTATTCTTTTCGACTAACTCATCTTTGCTGATTATCTTGGTTATATCTGCGATAGATGTAGTTAAGTTTCCAGAATCCTGTATGGAATCTCTGAATAAACTAGTTGTGCAGGTTTGAACATTACGATCCTAGGTTGCAATGATTTCTACTCTTATCGAAATCAGGTACATCTCTACTTTCTTGAATGCATTAACTTGGCAAACATCTTTGTATGTTGAATAAATCCCGTAGAGTATACTGGGTACTGATCATGCATGTTTTAATGGTTTTTCTAATCAGAAAAGGGAAAGGTGGTGGAAAAGGAGAAATTGTGCTAGAAATGCTTGAGGATGTAATAGAAGCTTCTGTTTTCCCTTGTGATCCAGCACAATGTTATCTTATTCTGTTTTATGTAACATTTAAAGGTTAATAGTTGCTGTCGACCATCAAATCGATTACTTAAATAGAAATAGGCTAGATTAGAGGATTATTAAGGCATTATTTGCTGCGTTAAGCAGGCAAAAGATGGATACTAGTTAACAGAAATAAAGAGAGAAGGCATCATTTTAACATTTCTTTTTTTTTTTTGGGGTGGCTCTGTTTTACTTCCTCATACTTTTTTAGCACAACCCAACGTAGATATTTTCTTCCTGTTCTTGCTGATATTTCTGTCATAATTCCTTGATGTCTTAGAATTTTATTATTATTATTAAATGTGTTCTACTGTCTTATACTTATCTCTTCTCTGCTTTTTGTTAAAACATAGCAGATTAAATTATAGTTATATCTTGTATGTCTTTGTAACTTCCGTTCTATCTGTTGGTGCATATCAATTTCTTCCTTTTGTAGCTTTCAATAGTAAAGTACATGTACTATGAATTCTCATTATTATGTTTATATGTTAGATTGAAGCACGTGGGCTTCCTCTTACCCCTGATGTACTGGCTTCTATCCCACCCTTCTCCTCCATAACATTTAACTCGGAGGTCCGCAATGGAAATATGGCTGGAGAGAAATGCAAACCCGAAGTGGCCAAAACTGGACTTGGCTCATCAGCTGCAATGACCACATCTGTGGTTGCAGCATTACTACACTATCTTGGAGTTGTTACTCTCCCTTCAACTGACGAGAAGGCAACTGCTGTGGATCTCGACTTGGTACATGTTATTTCTCAAAGTGCCCACTGTATAGCTCAAGGAAAAGTAGGCAGTGGTTTTGATGTCAGTGCTGCTGTCTATGGAAGTCAACGGTACATTAGGTTTTCTCCCGAAGTTCTCTCTTCATCACAGGTTCCTTCCTCTTGCTCCATTTTCCCTCTGATATTGATGTATATTATATAGCATATATTCTATTATTGTAACAACTAACTGTTTTGTGCTACTAATCATCTAGTTTTAAACTTCATCAACTTCATGATGTAGGCTTTCATTTTATTTTTTTACTATCTAAATGTTGCTTATATCCAAAAGTGCTGGTAAGAATAAACTTTTCTGGATGTTTTCAGTTGAGAATCTACTCCTTTTGTGATGTTGAAGTCTTAACCGTTTGCTTAACATATCTATAGGCTATGGGTGGAAAGCATTTGCCAGATGTGGTTGCTGATATTCTCAAGCAAAAGTGGAATCATGAGAATTTTCAGTTTTCTTTGCCTCCATTGCTGACCCTTGTAAGTTTACCAACCTTCTGAATGGCAGTGTTTCATCTTAGATTTCTTAATATTTTAAAATTTATTTTTTGTTACCTGAGACTTCAAGCTGATAGCTTACTAATTGGTTGTCGGGGTGAGAAAAGACAGATCTCTAATTGTGAGGCTCTCTCTTTTTCCCCAGCTACTAGGGGAGCCCGGTACTGGAGGTTCATCTACCCCATCAATGGTGGGCTCTGTCAAAAAGTGGCAAAAGTCTGAGCCTCAAAAGTCCCTAGAGACATGGCAAAAGTTGGGCATTGCTAATTCAATGCTGGAGACACAACTTAAACAGTTAAGTAAATTTGCAGAAGATCACTGGGAGACCTACAAACATACTATAGGCACTTGCAGTGGTCATGCTCATGGAAAGGTGACTGTACTTTGATGATTCAATTCTTAGGTGACTCTAAATTACAATTTCTTCTTTATCTTCCAGTTTTTGTGGTTCGCACAATTTTCTATTTTTTAGTTCATGAAATCCATGTGCCAGTACTCCTAAGCTCCTTGAGATCACTTTGACTGCACCCTATCATCTTATATTGGATCATGGAAGGAGTTGAATTGGTTTGTTGCACAGTGGTTGGAACAAGCTGTTGATCAATTTGGAGAATCAATTGTAAAGTCTTTGTTGGGAGCAAGGAATGCTTTTGTTGAGATCAGGTCTCACATGCGACAGATGGGCAATGCAGCTGGTGTTCCAGTAAGTCATTTTCTTCTGTTTCTGTTATTGATTCTCTTGAATTTTGTGAAGCTAAATGAGTGATTTGCTTGTTATGGTGGTTCACTGGTTTGGTTGTTGCATATTATGCACTCATTACTATTGTTTAGTTTGTCCCCAGATAGTAATTACCTTTTGTATTGCATATTATGCACTCATTACTATTGTTTAGTTTGTCCCCAGATAGTAATTACCTTTTGTACTGTTTCTTGGGTAAAAGGCATGAATAGTTCGTGTCCTGTCGTGATACTGCAACGTGGTTGCTGAACTTTTCACCAAGTACCCTGTTTAGTCTTTGCTTCTGCTTCTCTTTTTCAGTTGCACTCAGCCACCTCTAATAATTGGCAGAAGAAAGACCTTTGTGCTCCTTTTGCAGTAGGAAGCTGAGATGAGATTCTGAACCCCAAAAGCAATAGCTCCAATTTGGAGCTTTTGGTTTTGCTGCAGACAGAAGCTTTCTAGGAGGACTATAAGATATCGCTACTCAAACTGCAGTTCATCAAACTGAACTACACCCTATAGGAGGGCCATACAGGCCTTAGACACTTAATTCCTGAATTTCCTCAAAAGTGCAATCCATTCCCGATCACTATTAGGGCTTGTTTGGTTCATCCATTTTGGGTATGGAATTGGAATCGGTTTGATCAAATCCGGTTAATTTTGTTTGGTTCGTATGAATCGGTTTGAGATTCCTATTCCGGACTGGAATGGGAATGACCCATTAGCCTTCAACTTGATTTCAGTCTTCTAGCCCGGATTAAGATTTCATTCCGGAAGCCCACTAAGTTCTCGAAGCCCATGTGACCATCTCATCCTCTTTCTCTTCACCCTTTTCTCATCAAAAAAAAAAACCTATTCTCTCTCAAAACCCTATCCCTAACCCACATCAATAAAAAATTTTAAAAATAAATTTGATATTTTTTTTGGAAAACTTATTAGAGAATAGTATTATATTTTTCATAAATTTTAAATAATATAAATTTATATTTGAGAGTAAAATTAGTATTATAGTTTCCTATAATTTTTTTAGTTTATACGAACCAAACAATGAAATGTGAATAACTCATTCTAATTTTCAATCCACAAATAAACCAAACGTCTTGGGGCAGTGGGCCATTCCAATTCATTCTCATTCCATTATCCATTCCAATTCCATCCTTGAACCAAACAAGCCCTTAAATTTGAAGGCTGCCGAGTGCCGACTTTGCAGTATATTGACCCAGTTAGCCCTGTTTAAAGTAAAATGAATCTGATAACTAAAACTAATCAAGGGTGAAATAGTAATTTTGCAATAGAAAACTATTTTTTTTAATGGCTGGGGATGGAATTGCAATGTGTAAGGAAGTTCAAGAGGACTAACTGTCCAAGTTTAAAAGTCCAATAGCACACGGACAGGCCGCGGATTTTACCTTTGTCCCTGTTCTAATATTTCAGATAGAACCGGAGTCGCAAACTCAACTGTTGGACACCACTATGGAAATGGAGGGAGTGCTGTTAGCAGGAGTCCCCGGAGCAGGTGGCTTTGATGCTGTTTTCGCGATTATTTTGGGTGAAGCAAGTAATGCAGTAGCCAAAGCTTGGAGCTCGCTAGGAGTTCTTCCCCTCTTAGTTAGGGAAGACCCTCGTGGCGTTTCGTTGGAAAGTGGCGACCCAAGAGCAAGAGAAGTATCGGCCGCTATTTCTTCTATTCAGATTGGTTGAGCCTCCAGCCTGTTTTATTGTACTTTTATATTTAGTTTTGTGATTATCATTTGACTCATTCTGCGATTGCATTGCTGTACATTGAATAACTAGTGAAAATAAAAAGCAGTGCCTAGAGAGTAAAAATATGGTTTCTTTTCTGTTCTTTTCTTTTAATCGATTGTTCTATAGACATCGTTGTCAAGCAAGCAGCAAACTCCTTATTTGTTTTTTATTTTTCTTTTTTTTGTCCACGTTTTTTTGTGCCTTTGGAGGATAACCTATGTGCTAATGTAATTATAAACTGTTTTCTGTTATGCATCCACCTCTCAGTTGGGGAGAAAAAGGACGGGGTGTGGGGACCTGTCATAGTAGAAATATTACTATTGGGCAACATAGTTATTGTATAAGCTTTGAGAAACACCCATAAATTTACAAAAGAAATTGGATCTATTATTGCTTTACAAGTCCCTTGCATCTACAGTTCATATGATGTGTTTCGAACACATCAGGTTATCTTTCGCCAGCTACAGAGATTTTATATGACAGATCTGTAAGGCCATTCATCTGGAGAGAACGTAGACTGGGAATTATCGTACACAAATCAAAGCCATCTGTAAACTACAAATCTGTCATTCTACAGCACTCTTTTATTCACCAGTACTCTCCACAAGTGCATTCCCCGTTCCTGAAGCAGTGGAAGCGGCTCCGGTCCCTGACGACAATCTCCCGCCCAAAAATCCTCGAAATCAATGCTGTGTAGGTATGGCATTCTCTACTCATCCTAATATTTGTAATTATTCTTATTGTACTCCATTTGCTTGTATTCAGAAGAGCAAAAGCTATTGCAAGTTTCTGACTATGCCCACGGAGCAATACCTTTTTCTCCTCCCCATCAACATCATTAAACACTTCAGATGTATCTGGAGTGTACCGCTCGAACCTGAGCTGCCATTCCATCTGATATAACATCTCGTTCACTTCTTCGCTTTGTGGGTGTGACTTATCCTGTGAAAAAAAGATGTGCATTCTCCCTTTTACCTCAACTGCGCTACAACCGGGAATTTGTGTCAGCTCTTTATTCGCTATTTCTGTTCTGATTCTTGCTGCATCATCCCACCTTTTCTCTTTTGCATACATATCCGCGAGAATTATGAAATCTCCACTGTTTTGAGCATCTAATTGCATTAGATTTCGACACGCACATTCTGCCAGCTCCAAGTTTCCATGGATTTTACAGGCACTCAGCAGGCTTCGCCACGCCGTGTCAGTGGGTCCCATTGGCATGCTCATGATTAGTTTGTACGCCTCTTCCAACTTTCCTGCCCGGGCCATTAGGTCCACCATACACCCATAGTGTTGAGAATTGGGCGTGATCCGGTGCTCGAACCTCATCCTATCAAAGCAATGAAGGCCCTCTTCAAGCAACCCAGCATGGCTACAAGAACTTAGTACTCCCACATAAATGGCTTCATCAGGTTTGTGCCCTTCCTTGAGCATGCTTTCAAATACTTGCAAAGCCCTTTTCCCCTCTCCATAAATGGCCAATCCGGATATGATTGCACTATATGCCCAAGCATTCTTCTCAGGCATTTTCTCATATATTTTAATCCCCTTCTCCAGGAATCCACATTTTGCGTACATATCTATCAATGAAGTTTGCATGATTATATTAAGGCCTGTAGTATTTCTGAGCAGGGAACAATGGATGCTTCTGCCCAGGTCATAAGCACCCAAATGCGTGCACGAGGACAGAGCACTGACCATTGAGCTCTCATCAGCCCTTAACCTTTCTTCATTAGTCATTGTCGCAAATAGCGTCAGGCACTCACCCCAGAAGCTCATTCTAGTAAGTGCCGCAAGAAGGGCGCTCCAAGAAGCTACTGTCCTATATGAACCCAGTTGGTCGAATACTTTGCTCGCAAGTTCAATCTCCCCGCATTTGCCATACAAGTTGATGAGACTGTTCTGGACAAAGACATCACATTCAAATCCAAGCTTTGCAACATGCCCGTGGATCTGAGTTCCTTCTCGAATGGCTGGCAGCACAGCGCAAGCCTTGAGAGCGAAAGGGAATGTGAAGTTGTCAGGCGCGACACTCCTCTCTTGCATCTCTTTGTACATAATTAGCGCTGCTTCAGGTTCATGGTGCTTAACATATCCTCTGATCAGTGTATTGAAGTCGAACGTGCCTGGTTCGTCAAGTGTGAGGAAGATTGATAAGGCATAGTCCATGCTGCCCCAGTCGGAAATTGTACATGCAAGGAGTAGATCCCCAGCATGGCGGGGAATGCGGTCCAATCCGAGCTTGATGTATTGGGCATGGACCTTCTTGAATTCTTCGATTGAACTGAGTTGACGCAGGAAGGGGAGCAGTGATGACGATGATGCCTGCTCCAGCAGTTTATGTTCTGAGGGTTCTGTGATGCAGTTTGATGGTGCTAGGAATTGCGGGATCTGATTGAAGGCTAAACTTCCTACCATAATATCATTCAGTTTTCTGGGCAAAAGAAGAGAGAGACAGGTAAAACTAAAAAGTTGGATTTGGAAAGCTGAGTTGCAAAACTTCCATCGAGTTTATTCTGGGTAGCCATGGATAAGCCAGTTGGAGTAGTACCTAAAAAGAATGGTGAATTCTTGGTTTTAGCTTGTAACTGTCACTCAATAGAGATACATCTATGAAGCAGCTGCATCCATTAGAGAGTGGCCTTCTAAGAGCAGCATTTTTCACCCCCCGAGTAGCAGCATGCATTGGAGCGATGGACAGATCTTCCTTCTTCAGTTAGATGGGAAGAGCCATTATTCTAATTTTGGAGGTCTCTGCTGGAAAACTCTCTCTCTCTCTCTCTCTCTCTCATTGTGGCTTGTGGTGCAGCAGTTGCCATATTTTTTTGTGGCTCATGATGTTTCTAAGAAGGGGAAAGCCAAACGAGGAATTAAAAAGTATTTCGAAACTCAAAAGTGAGTTTCCTATCTGGCAAAAGAGAATAGGTTTTCTCTGAAGGAAAAAAGGATAAGGTGGGGGCCTTCATGCTGACGTGGACCTATGGGCACTCTGAGATGTCTCCTAAATGGAGATTTCCGAGCTCCTCGGGTGCGATCTTATTACACGTGGCACATATAGTCTCTCACTTCACGCCACTCCTGGACCACTTAGGTAGGGTGGCCTATCTTTTTTTCTCTTTAGCGTTGCTGCTTAATTCGTTTTTCATCTCGTGTTTGGCAAATAAAAAACATGCGATTTTGCTGCGATGGAATGTTGGAATGAGATTATGATCTCCAAAAACAGAGGTTTCACCTCGCATGTCGTGTATGATGAATTCAACGTCACACGGCAAATTCCACCAGAAAAATGCGATAGTATATTGATTATTGGCTCACCGAATGAGCAAAAACTCTGCGATGAATCCGGATTTCACATGCTCGGCGAGTTAGAATCCGATTTCCCCGAGTCAGTGAGTGTAGTATAACTCAAATCACGTAGGTGGTCAAAAGAGGAACTGAGAGCAATCGAGGGTGAAGATCAGTGTGTGAACTTTTTTATAGTCCGGCGGATTTGAGGAACTTCCAATAAGAATAATAATATGTAGAAAATTCGTGGGGCATTTGGTGGAGCGATAAGAGGAAAACGATTAATTCAGACATCATGCCTTACAAATAATAATAACACGCAGCAACCAAACATGACACTTGCAGAATGATCACAACACAAAATTTCAAAATTAAATGGCTTAAAATGTCACTTAATTGTAGTCTGCGACATTATTTTGCAGGTGCAGGAAAAAGAAAAGAAGTAATACAACATACGCAGATTTCTGGCGCCGACAATGAGGACCTCATCCCGACAAGTTATTTCATTCGGGTTCATTAAATCCAGAAAATACCTTACATTTTGGACTGCTTCGCAGTCTTGAACCATTCGGTGTGGAATGACCCGGGCATGTCGATTCTCTCGTAAGTATGCGCGCCAAAATAATCTCGCTGAGCTTGGACCAAATTTGCAGGCACCCTCTCCCTCCTATATGTATCAAAGTAAGCCAAGCTTGCCGACATACCGGGAGTACTTATTCCGTAGTTAATAGCTAAGCAAACAACTCTTCTCCATGCTGATTGGCGGTCCATGATCTCCTTCGCGAACTCCGGGTCCATCAAGAGGTTCGATAGCTCGGGGTTTCGATCATAAGCCTTTTTAATTCGATCCAAAAAGATAGCGCGGATAATGCACCCTCCCTTCCAAATCCTCGCGAGCTCGCCCAATGTGAGATCCCATCCCTTCTCTTTACTCTTTGCCCTAATCAAATTCATGCCTTGGGCATAGCTACATATCTTCGAAGCATAAAGGGCTTGTCTCACATCTTCGATCAACTTTGCCTTATCCACAGGTCGATCACCGCCCAGAATTTCATTAAAACCACCGGATTTGAACACTTTGGCGGCTTGAACTCTTTCTTCTTTTAATCCGCTAAGGAACCTTGAATCAAGAGATGCAGCGATTGTCGGAGCAGCCACTGAGAGCTCAGCTGCTTGTTGAACGGTCCACTTTCCGGTGCCCTTCATGCCGGTTTTATCTAAGACCTTGTCGACCAGATAACCCTCGCCCTTATCATCCTTTACTCCAAATATATCTGCGGTGATCTCAATCAGAAAGCTGAGGAGCTCTCCTTTGTTCCATTTGGAAAAGACTTCCTGTAACTCCACGTTAGTTAGCTTTCCTACTGATTTAAGCACATCGTAAGCTTCTGCAATAAGCTGCATGTCCCCGTACTCGATACCATTATGGATCATTTTTACAAAATTGCCCGAACCTCCTTTACCTATGTATGTGACACAGGGCCCGCTGTCGGGCACCTGGGCCGCCACTTTGAGTAAGATGTCTTCTATGTTCTTGTAGGCATCATATGACCCACCGGGCATTAAAGAAGGTCCGTGTCGAGCGCCCTCCTCTCCCCCGGAAACTCCCATCCCGAGATACAGAAGACCAAGCTTGGCCATGGCTTTCTCCCGCCTCTCTGTGTTCTCGTACCACTCGTTGCCTCCGTCGATTATACAGTCGCCCTTCTCCATGTGAGCTGAGAGCGTCGCAATGGTCTGATCCACAGGTGCACCAGCTTTGACGAGCATGATGATGACGCGCGGCTTCTGGATTGAGTTGACAAAGGACGCAGGGTCGTGGAAGCCATAGACCGGAAGGTTACCTTCGAGCTTGGCGCGCTCTACAGTCTCATCAACCTTGGATGTGGTGCGGTTGTACACGGAGATGGGAAAGCCCTTCTCAGCAATGTTCAATGCTAGGTTTTGGCCCATGACGGCAAGACCGGCCAAGCCGATTCTTGTGAGAGCCATTTTGCCTAGTCATGGACGTTGACATACAAGAACATGATTAACGGAATGAATAAATCAACCAGAAGTAAAAACACTCGCGTTACCAGACCTCAGAAATGATACAGAAGGGGAAGAACCAGAACATGACGAGCTATCCAACACTTGGTAGATCAGAAGCTAATCCTCAGTCTAAACTATATATGCGAATTGGTAGCTCAGATTACAAGTATACGATTATTCAGAAACCAAAAAGAGCTAAGCATATCACAACAGATATGCGTATTGAACATTATAACAAGGAATTCTTACAATCAGAGAAACGTGTCTACTGTTGATGGTAAATTGCTTACCTTTTTTTCTTAAGCAGATGTGTGAGGCATCTTTTTCGACAGAATACATTATCTAATCCAGTATAGAAGTCCACGACAAAAGCAAATAAATCTACCATGTAAATCAGAGATCTAATAGCTCTTTTACAAAATCCACAGTCAGTATTAAGACCGTCATCTTACCATCTATAGGATAATTAACTTCCTCATGACAAATCTAAGAAAGGAAATAGATATTTACAACTAAAAACGCATAAGATCCATCAACACAGCACCAACAATATGAAATAAGATTAGCAGTGGATGTAATGTGAATTATGGTTAGTATAAAGCTCCAAAGAGACCGTTCCCCACAACGCAAACGAGAACTTGCAAGCAAAACTCAGCATCAAAGTTCTACATAATAACCAAAAGGCAAAATAACCTTTTTCTTGGGAATTTTCACAAACACATGGTAATCACATCGTTGAGATCTGACAATAGCATACACGGATCAACCAGAATATTCCGAATCCAAAAAGTTTAAATCTTTCGACTAAATTCCATGGTGAAACTGTACAAAACACAGGTGAACTTAAAAAAAACCGACCAAAAGCAACGAAAATTACACAAATCATGAAATAGAACCCGTAAGAACCGCCAAAAATCATATCTTTACCATTTCTGATGCAAAAAAAAGAAGAAGAGAAAAGCTAATCCAACACAAAATTTCAGCAAAACACAATACTAAGAAAGACTAGATTTCATCAATAAGCAACAATGAATTCGAGAACTCGTAGATCTAATTTACTAATAAGAGATTAGCGAAAAATCAAACCTTTTGGTAGGTTCCTCTCTTTCACACCACCCTACCCAAAACAAAAAACAGTTAGGTTGGAGATTATTTTTTTACTTCGTTTACTTTGGGGTGACCATAAATATATAGTAGAGAATTTTTAAAAAATAAAATTTAAAAAATAAAATAATTTTATTTAAGGCATATAAAATAAAATATTCAGAAAAGGTATGAGTTTTTCATTTTTGTTGGTGAGGGCCCGAGGGGTCGGTGAATTAAAAAACGGTACGATTCCTTTATGGAAAATGGTTGGCGCACCCAAAGTTGTACCCAGTACACACCTCACCTACCATGCAGTGAAATCCATTGCATTCACTCTATAGGGGAACCCCATATATAAATTATTTTAAAATAAATTTTATGTTTTATTTTTTGCTTTATTTGAGATTTCTCGATTAAGACAATAAAATTATAAGATTTAACGATAATTCTCTTAAATTTTAACAATTCAAATAACTTTTTGAGATTAAAGAAATGTAAATTTAGCGAACTACTAATCATTGATAGCCAATTAATTATATTGATTAATAATTAAAAAGTAATAAAAAAATAAAGAGTGCTCAAAATTTAGAAATTTTCTATGCTACTGCACTTTGACTTTTGTTGTTTATCTATTGGTACTAAAAAAATATAACCATATATCTAGATTATTTTATTTTAATTTTTCTCTACAGAATGATTTTTTAAATTTATTAAAAAAATTGAAATGTTAAGTTTTTAGTGATCGCATATTGACAGTTTCTGAACGGACCCTTTTTGGTGCTCCTAGTAACACTCTCGGCAAAATTTTTTTTAAAGAAGTAGAAAAACAAAAAAGGTGATATTTGGTCGTATGTTACTTGGGAGGCCTTAAATTATTACACCAAATGATTACCTCAATTGTAAATTTAAAAAGTTTTGCACTTTGCATAATGTGGGGTTGGTGTACGGATTTGCATATTGAGATGATGATTATCAACACTAATATAATATTAAATAGTGGTAAAATTAAGATTTAAACTCATGTATCAATCACACAATACTGAAATACTTCAATAAGCATGCATGCATGCAACGTAATTCCTTTCTCGATCTCCAATGTCGATGTACTTTGCATTGCACCCCCAAGGCCAACATAATTAAAGAGCTAGCACACCCATTAACAGCAAGTATAATAATGCACAATATTTCAAAGAGAAACATGCATGCATGGAATGGAATTAAGCAAACACACCTAGCTAGCTATAAATATATGTGAAATTAAGTTTATATATAATAATTAAACTAGCCCCTCCATTAATTAATCAATCTTATTCTCCTTAAGCATTCGGGTACGAAGCCATCATTGCGATGCCGCAAAGCCCTTCCTTGGCCTCGACGTCCCTCTCCATCCTCATATATCCTTTCTCCCCCCACATTTCGCCCCATGAGTTCTTTATGAGCCAATACTTCGTTCCGTCGCCACCGTCGGTGCCGTATCCGATCGCCAAGACCGCATGATCTAGCTCCGTTCCGCAACCCCCCGTCAGCACCCCGCCGGCATACAACTGGAAGCCGATGCTGCCGCCGTCGACCGCCACCGACACCGGCTGCTGCGTTACTGCCTTCAGAAGCGCCGCCTCACTGTTCACCGGCACGTCTTCGTATCCTGTGATGGTGGCAGCCGCACGCGAACGCGCCGCCATTTTCGCGTCGCACGTGCCGTTGGTTCCTTGGTAGGGGTAGTTGGCTTCCGTCGTGAGGCCGCCGTTCTTTACGATGAACTCGAAGGCGTCGTCCATGTAGCCGCCGTCGCAGCCTTGATCCTCGCCTTCCGTATCGCAATCCACAAGCTCTTGCTCTGATAATGAGATCAGCTTGCCGGTTCTAATCTTGGTGATCCCTTCCACTGCAGCTACTGCAGAGAATGCCCAGCAACATCCTGCATGCATGTGTGACGTTGTTAGTTTAGTTTAGGTTAGGTTAGTTTAGTTTAGTTTAGTTTAGTTAGCGCATATTTATATATAGTTTGATAGATAGATAGATAGATCTAGCTAGAAGAGGGAATTCGTGCGTGCATCATTTTACTCACCACAACTGCCTTGGTCTTTTACTGGGGTGACTGCGCCCTTCGTTCTCCAATCCAGAGATGCAGGCACCGCAGTAACATGTTCGTACCTGAAGCCGTTGCTTTTCGATCCCACCGCGCGAGAATCCGACGACCGGAGTCCGTCGATCATGGCCCTGAACTCCTCGTTCGTGAGGTCGGCGAACTGGTTTGCTCCTAGCCAGTACTTATGGCCTCCCGCATTGAACATCTCGATAAACTCGACATTCGCCTTGAAAGTCGCAAACCGCCGTTCTTTCTCAGCGGCGTCCGTGTACGTTCGCCCATGCCGCGTCATCCACCGACCGTGCCTCTCGCGCATCAGCATGTCGGCCGGCGAGCGCGCCGTGGCGCGAGGTGCCGAGTCGGCGAGCAGGAAAGCGAGCAACGCTAGACGGAAGAAAACTACAACTTCGGATTGCGAGAAAGCCATCTTTAGTTTAGATTGTGCTTTTAATTAATTCCGGTCATGTACTGTGTTTTAGCTCTTGCGTTAGGATGGCTTATATAGGAAGGATTCCAGTTAAGTTAAGGACGTCAGTTAAGTTAAGGACATGCATGTATATATATATATATACGTGCCGTGGGGTTTGCATTGATTTAATTAGATGATGAGGAAAGGGAATAGAATAGGGATCGAGGAGAGTGCTAATTTTGGGGTTAATTGCTGTGAACAAACGGCAAAGCCATTAATTGTTCTTTTTAATTTGGTTTGCGTGGTGACGCCTCTATCATTTGGATGGCTCCCTATGATTCCATTGTTGGAATCTTTCATTTTGGATGGGAGTTGCATTCCCAGTTGAATGTGTTGTTTCCTATTATTTGCATGCATTGTATGTTAAAGCCTTGCCCACGTTACCAACTGTTTCTTTTTTCTTTTTTTTTTTTTTAAGGAGAGGGAGGGAGGGTTTTGCCGATGAAATTACTTTAATGCCCCTGATAGAATCATCTATTGATGCCAAATTTTATGTACGCTCCATTGTGAGAGACTTTTTTTGTTATCCAAAATCTATATTGGTTTTTCATATGAATTGGCAAATGCCTAAAAGTTTAATTTTTTGCAAGAATATATGCAAAAATGAGTAGGGCCGTGTGTGTATAAAAGGCCCTTCTTGTTGTAGTAACCACAGCCTGGAAGATAAGTACAAGATCATGGTATCTTGCCTTGCAGTTCCCACTTGTTCTTGTTAGTTGGTATCTGTTTACTAATTGTGTTTCCATTTCGTTGTCATACAGATGCTATTTGAATATCTATTTTGATCGTTATTTGTGTTTCCATTTCGTTGTCATACAGATGCTATTTGAATATCTATTTTGATCGTTATTCGCTAGCTTACGCGATCAAAGCCACATAAAACTAACAGAGTTCCTCGGGTTGAGGACGTTATCCTTTTTTGTATTCCAATAGTTTTTGATTTTATTCAAAAACCCAGATTACATTTCTCTATAAGCGAAATTAATTTGCCCAGCAATATGATTTAACGACAGCTCAGGTTGGGCGCATCAAAAGTTGGGTTGCTCTGTTCTACTATTTTTCCGACGGCCATGTCAAGCAAAATTCCAAAGTTGTTCTCTTCAGTTAGTTGCGAATCAAAACTATTCATTTGATCCACAATTTTGCTGCAGCACTTATGCACACCAAGCCTACGAAACTATCCCATCAACAATTGTGGCATTTCGTAACAAAGTTGATGTCTATGTAAGTATGCAAATACGGAAATCGAAGTTAGGTTTAGGTCATTCGATCAGGCTCAAATCAAAGAGAAAAGATGCTTATTTGTTAGCCCTATACAGGGTGGTCACATAAAGCTAACCAATGCATAAAACTGTATGAAAATAACATAGAAGTTTGCCAACCAAATATATCCATGTTAATACACCGTGGTCGTACACTAGCAGATGAATTCGGCAAAGATATGGACCAACACATTTCCAAATTTTTCTCAAGTAACATCCGTTTTCGAGCGCTTGCACTTCATGGGAATTTTTCCACGGAAGGAAAAGGGAAAAAATCATTTACCGCCACTACCCCAAAGAAATATGGTTAATTTTGAAACATCATGTACTTACTCTGGTGGTTCTAATGAACAAATTTGCAATCGAACTTGTCATTACAACATTGCAGATGCTTTTTGTTAAGATTGAAGAGAGGGATCTACCCGCTTGACGGGTCCCAACCAGGAGGCTTGATGTTAGGCCAATCTCCTCGGCACCCTAACCTAATGTAAAGACTCTTCTTTCCTAACAAGCAACACCAATAATAACAGTTAGAAATTGATATCTGCTACCAATAAATTGAACTGAGAGAGCATTTAGCATTTCTAATAGAACTGTGTCCATGGAGATGTCAAATCAATATCAGAACAGCTAGAGAAGTATAGAAACTGAACACAGACTTGTACTAGAATGAATTTGCAGGTTTTGGCCAAAAAACTTGGATACATTTCACAGATAATTCAACCAAAAAAAGGAGAGTAAGGAAAAAGGGTTTAACGCCAGAAAGTGATCAACCCAGTAACAAGATAAGGTGAGACCTATGGATTTAGTCATTTAGATGACAAACTATTACAGCTGACCTGGTCCACCACATCATCCAAGGACTTCGTACACCCCTATTCTGAATTCTGATTGGCCAGAGAGTTTCAGCCTTTCCGGACAAAAGAATTATTTTCTTTAAAAATGGTAAGAATTAAAAGTAGCAATGACTGATGTGGTAATCCAGTCTGGCAAATAATAACTCATTTCAGGGCACCTTTTTGTGGCCATTGTCCATTTGGAAATAGAACGAGGTAAATGTGCACGGAGAAGGATGGATTCTATGATGAAAACAGAAAAAACTACTAATTTAAAGCTTAATTAGAAGAAAAAGGGCAGCTTCTTTGAGCATTCTGGGGGAGGCAAAAACATAGGGTACCTGCAAGCTGCTTATCTGATAGGGTTAGTTGTTTCAAAGCACTTAGACACCCCTGAGCCACATCTCGAGCATAGCCTATATCCCATCCCCCGAGCTTCACGACTATGTCTGCCTTTGTATAAGCTAAACTTCCATCTTCTATATGCCTTTGAGCCTCTTCCTTTGCAGATGCTTCATCTGTACAATCAAACTAGGATCTCAAGAATAAGAAAACACAGCAAAAGAACATTCTCTTACTGCAAATATAATATACAACTGCATCTGAAGAATATTATATCTCATGTAAGAACTAAATGTCAACAAACACACACACAACTTTGTATTTCTCAGTTTATTTTTCACTGCAACAATTACAAACAAGACACGATAATTTTGTTTAAGTAACAACAGGCAAAAGGAAAAAATGAAGGTTCGTGCATCTAGACAACTACTCTTTAGATGGAATTGAAGAGGTGCATTGCAACTTGCATATATTTTTTGTAGTGCTTTCATGCATTTTGCTGTCATGTGCCACATGTTTTACACTGTGATACACAAGATGGATGCGGAAATCAAAATGCGAAAACATGATTTACATGGAAAACCGCAAAGGGAAGCACCGTCTTCAATCTTCATTTTGGCACAACACAATAACTCAATTCTCAATACAAAATTTTGTCCACAAATTTGACAACAGACAATGAACATGATAATACACCAAAAGTAGCAGATAATGATCATTAGGAAGTTTCCAACTTGAACAGAAGACTATCTAAAGTTCATGAACACTGTAAAAACTTTTGAGAAACATCGGCAGAGCCAAAGCCTCACCATCTTCGTTCATAAGTAATGAACAAAGCATACGAGGCAACTAGACACACACACGCACGCGCTTGCGCACAATCTAATTTTTAAGTGAGGATCCTACAATCTGATGTAAATTTTTTCCATGTACTCTAGCGATGTGGATTGGTTAGTGAATATTCTTTTATTTCCTCGAGCCACGTCCTCCACCATATACATCCAACAAGGAGATCCCATTCGTTACATATTGTTTAGGAATTGTTTTCTTTCTCCATTCCGCCCTTATTGAGCGTACATTCTGGCCCTCAAATCGATATTAAGCTGCTGAAGTATATCGTGCCAAATCATTTTCCAAACTGACATGATCAATCCTAAGAGACACGGTAGCAACTATTTGTCTTTGAATACTGCAGAATGGAAAGGTGAAGAAAATCGCCTTGCCTATAGCTTCAGATCTGGACAACCATACAGTGAAGCCAGCATGAAGATGTCGCCACCTGTCAGGTCTACTTGCAGCTCCATGCTGCCCCCCAAGCGTAGCAACGACAGTACGAACATGACTACAAATAATAGCATATTTTTACAAATTTAATATGCAAGTTTTAGGCAAAACTCTTCAAATATTATGAAGTCATAGGATTAGACCTGCTAAGACTTTCTAATACAGCACTTTCTGCCGCAGCAACACTATCAGCTCCTTCCGAAGCCACCCCTGGAAGTTATTACACTTCATTAATGCACTGCAAAGAGAAAAATACTGAAAAACTAAGGCTTCGAAGAGGCATAGGATGACCAAAGCCTTAAAATATATGTAGCGAAATATAGGGAACATGTATCACTATAGTTTAACATAAGATATGCTAAAAGATAGATAGTATGAAAAATGCTGAAAATAAAATGAACCACAAAATTGTAAAAGAGATGCTGAACAAGAAAGAAAATTGTCTACTTTAGTTCTAATCTTTATCAGTACCAGTAATTTAGGTCATAAATAAATTATCCATACATGAATCGACTGATTGTTGAGCATATCTTTCCAGCAGTTCACTTGTATAAAGTGGAACATATCTGCAACATCACATACATAAAAATCAATTTTGAGGACCATTGGATAGATGTTAGACTAAACATGCCCCAACTTTAACAATATGTTAAAATGGTATAATATGAACAAATCAAGAGAGTAATATAAATTCTGTGAACAGAAGTTGTGCAGGAAGAAAAAAAAGAACATAATGGTGCCAGCCTATTTTGAATGCCATGCAGTTCCATGGCATCCATTGAGTGAACAACTTCTAATTCGACCTACTAAGTCTACATAGAACACAATTATGGTGGTATTTCACTTCAAGCAAACTTTCTAATTCTGTTGGTAACATTCAACTCTTTACGGTAGTGCAAGTCGATAAAAAGTAGGTTTTCATTCCGACATCACATCTTCCTCAAATATGTAGCTTCACATGCTCCCTCTACGCCGACCTGTTTGGCTCACCTTTTGTGTTTGTCGGACACTCTTCCGGGCCAAACAGGCCATTTGGCTTTAATTATCCAAGTGTCGTGGTGGCCAGCAAATGCAGAAAACTGTTGTTTCTATGTGTTTCGTCACAACACTGGCTCGGTGCTTTCCCTCAACTCAGACAGGTGCAGTGAGGAATCCGACCACAGCTGGGCCAAACAGAGCCCATGCCTAACCAAGGTAAAAGGTCCTGCTTGTTGAGCTCATGCCACTCCACATAACCTTAGAACACCTATCGTGCACTGCCTAGTCACATGCCAAGGCATGTTGATACATATCAACATAAAATAAATAGTTACCATGGTAAACACCACCACATAAATTCCCAGTGTTACATGTTAGAATGAAGTACTCTTCAATACTTTCAAGTATGTGCTTAACTCCTGCACTAGCCCAACTATCACTAGATAATTGAACCATCACATCGTTTTGGTCATCATTTCGGCCAAATGTATTACTTGAATTAAAAAGGGCACATAACAGATTATGAAGTTAATTATTGCAAAGTTCTTCAAAGTGATAAGTTTCAAGCTCAATTATGAGAAAACATGCATACCCAATGCCGTTAGCAAGTTCTTTAGCCACTGCCTCATTAATCTCTGTGGAATCACCAATAATATAAACAGAAGTTCCTTTTAATAATTGAGGTATTCCTACAGAAAGCGACTCCCAAGATTCCTTGATATCAGGCCATTTCAAATCTGCGTCATACTTCTTCAGATTAAGTACCAATTGATCCTCATCTATGTACCTGTCACAAAAAGAAGAGGGAACTTCCAATCAAAGTTGAATAAAAGATTTGAGTGATCTTACATATCAAAGTAAAAGTTTCAATATGAATCTTGAATTCTTCTTGTAACTACCATATTGTTTCTGAAGATTTTATCCTCTCAAACAGACGATCTGTTTCCATAAGAGTTATGAGGGTTCCGGCAACTTTAACTCTAATCAATAATGAAGTCTCATCTACATCCACAAAAACATCTCTCGAACTTTGCACACCTAATGCCCCAATATCTAACCTCAATTCTACCTCTGCAACACCATCAGCAAACTGTACAAAGCGTCATACGACATTTACATTAGTTTGAACACCATTACAGGATAAATTCAGATAATATCAAGGGGCATAAATAATGCCACATGCCAAAATATTGCATGCTCAACAATCACTCACTTGTGAACTTCATTAATTATCTCTAATGATTTATGTCAAATAACCTCTAGTGTACCAAAAAAAAAGGCGTAATCTTATCATTCTTTCAATATAATGTAACAATTATCACAACCCTATTCATAATTCTTGCAGGAAAAAAATCAAAGGGACGACAGAATTTTCATCTGAAGAATGCGATCAATAGTAATACAGAAACCCGTATCATAGTACTCACAGAGTTATATCAACTTTTAAAGCCTACTCATACTCCTTGCAAGTCAGAAGAATGTATAAATTAACGAAACCCCTCATCATACCTCTTGTGAGGAAAATCGACCCTTTCAGCTCAAGAATAAGATCAACAGTATTCCCAGAATAAAATAAAAGAAACCGTATGATAACTCTTCAAAATTCTATACATCACCAACATCGAAACCCTAATCTTACTTCTTGCATAAAAAGAATCGAAGGAGCCGGGGATTTCTCACCACAATAATAAGATTCAAGCATATAAAGAACGATCCATCGATTCACACGACAAGAAACATGCATTACCTCGTAGTTTCTAGTTGCGGTAGGAGTGGAAGAGACACGTGCGTTGGGAACCGATCGAAGCCTCTCCGAGGAGGATAGATGTCGAGAGGGTAGAAGAGAAGGAAGGGTAAGAGCCTTTCTAGCTCTAAGAAGGAGAGGGGAGCCGAGAAGAGGGATCTGAGGGCGAGGGACTTTTAGGGTTTCTCTAGGGTTTTGGAGGGAGAAGGAGAGCGCGGAGAGGAGAGACGCCGCCATTGGCGTTCTCAAGAGGAGTAACTCGAAATGAGAGAGAGAGAGAGAGAGAGAGGGAGGGAGGGAGAGGATAAGTTAAGCCGTTAAATAAAACGTGGGAGGGAGAAAAGCAATTTGAGAACGGGTTGATAATGGGCCGGCCCGGTTAAATAATCGGACCGGGTTAATTAAACGTGCCCACTTATCTGACCTCAACAAAGTTGCAAGCAGTTGCGGATGATTCTGCCCAATTAAATGGGCCAAAAATCTCGGCCCAATTTTTATTCAAGTATGATCTCCGACCGAGATTGGGAATGTCCTATTAATGGGCCACTTTGGATTGACTATGCATTTGTTCATGTTTTGGCCCAATATCCATTGGTCCGTTGGTTAGGTTCCCCTAGGCCCATATTATTGGCCCTTACAAAATTACATGCATATATATATAAAACTAGGCTGGCACAAATGACTTGGTGTTATTAAGTTTTCTGCTCTTGGATTAAAAGATGTGCGATTAGGATGATGTGGGCCCATAGGCAAAATGAGAATTATATATATTTATATGCATAGGCAAAATGAGAATTTTTTACACCAAGTGACACCCTTGGAGACGTTCGTAGTCTTTGGACCAAATTAGCTGCCTTTCCGGTCGAATCGTCGCGAACGTGAGGACTAACCCTTCTGGCTGCGATCTGGTGGGTGGTCTGGAGGGATAGAAACAACTTCGTTTTTCAGACAATTCCGCCTGATGCGACTCGCTCTCTCGAACGTGTTAAACTTATTTTGACCAACTGGACTGTGCTGACCTGAAGCGACACTAGACTTACTGCTCTTTCTCTAACCTTTCCCTCTCACCTCATTTCCCCTTTTTGGCCTTTTGTCTATTATTTTTGCATTTTCGGAGGCCTAAGCTGCTTCCATCTCTGTATGCTCAGTTCATTTTACTTAATGAATGAAACTGGTAGCTTGCTATCTTATTTCTCAAAAAAAAAAGAATTTTTTACCCCAACGTAAGGTGATGTTCAAATAGAAGTAGACTTTCAAGTGCACTAGATTTAGATAAAAATAAATTTTTTTATTGTTTGTTTCTATAGCTATGAAACTAAAGTTGTCCTAGTTTTCTTGTTTGTTTAACAAGAAATGAATGGCGTGAAACCTGAAGTTATCCATCATAATATTGTATTATCTTTTCCTCTTTGTTTTTCGTAATTGACTTCACCTTACAGTATTTTGAAAAGTTTGAGTTTTGATTGAATATTAAGTTATGGTCAACCAAATGACAAAAGTGGTCATTTACAGTCGAAGATTGTTTCTCCTCTCCACTTTTGATGAAACGAAAGCCATTTAAGATCCACATGCTATTTAGATGTATGAATATCTTGATATGTGTGTGTGCACACACGAGCGTGTATACATATTTTTGTTCATATGAGAGTAGGGGTGGAACTGGGCCCGGGCCTAAACAAGGCCCGGCCCGATGGGCCATGTTTGGGCCGGGCTTTGGGTATTAAAAATACAACTTTGGGTTCGGGCCGGGTTTAAAAATTTAGGCCCGAAAAAATTTTGGGCCTATTTGGGCATGTCCAAGCCCGACCCGAGCCCGACCCAAAAGCCCGATATATTAATTATCAAAATAAAATATTTAATTATATATATTATTTATCTATTAAAAGAAATAAATGATATAGTATATCATATATAGTATATATTGTTATTAATGATATGTACTTATATATATGAGGATATATTATATAATAACAAAATATTTAGTTCTATATTATGATATATTTGATGTTAGATATTAATTTCTTTGATGTGATAAAACTAAAAATAGGTATTTTATTTTAATTTTATACAAATAAAAGTATTCATATATTATATGATAAATGCATAAAATGGGCCTCCACAAAGCCCGATGGGTATTGGGCATTGGGCTTGGGTTTGGGCCGGGCCTTAATTTTTTTAAAAAATTGGGTAAAAGCCCGACCCGAAGCCCAACATTTTTTTTGGGCCGGGCTTGGGCATAGTAATACCCGACCCAAGCCCGGCCCAGTTCCACCCCTATATGAGAGTGTGCTGTTTAATTTTAAAAAAAAACATACTATTTGTACATCTTACAGACTAGTTAAGTAATATTAGTCTTCAAATGGCTAGAATGTTAGATTACACTGTATTTATATATGTACAAATAGCATTATTCTTTTCTTTGAACAGCCTTATCTGTACATCCAAAAGTAGGTGTACGTTTTACAAGCTACGTACCCATCAAACCGTCAGCTTTATTTCACTAATTTCATCATAATTTATTTCTACCGTTAATTTTTTTTTAAAAAAAATAATTTTGTTATATCGTTATTATATATCATTAGTTTCAAAAACTCGAGTGGTTAGAAATACGTAATTAACTCACTTAAGGTATACAGACACAATACTCACGAGTCTTAATTATAATTCAGCTCAACCAACCTTACAGAATTTCAAACAGGACTCGACTCAATCATATCTCAAATCATTTCGAACGTAACTCGGTCCAAAATAATCTTCTGCTACAGTGCGGAATGCAGAACTATTTAAGTCAATAATTTTAATTCACCGCGAGCCAATTTTTAAACTTATTTTATACATTAGGGCGTACATATATGTAACCTTTTTTTTTTTAATAAATATTTTTTTATGCATTGTACATAGCCCGATGCTTAGTAAGTCAAGGCACCTCGACTTTTGGCCTCTCCGTACACAGTACCCTGTCCTAATCAGCTATCAACCTCAAATAATAAAATAAAATAAAATAAAATGAAATAATAAAATAATCACAATTATCACAGCCATAATAATAATAATAATAATAATAATAATAATAATAATAATTCCCGGAATAAATAATAAAACATATAATAGGAATGAGAAAAAGTGAAGGGTTCAGAAAAGAGGGAGGATGGGGGACCTTGAATGGCGGGCGCACCAGGTCGGGTCGCCATCAACATGATGAAGCCTCATGGCGACCCCCGCCCCGAGCTGCCCGTGCTGCCCGGCTGATGTGATTGGACGCACCCAACATCCCTGCCCGCGGGCACCTCGCTAATCATACTGCAATCGAGTGTACCATACCTTTTATTTATTTATTTTTTTCAAGAGTAAATAATTGCATGCACCCATATCTCACTGTGGATGATTGAGAATTTTGTTCCTCATGCATAATACCAACCTTTTTTAATTACTTTATTTTATATATACTTGTAAATATATTAATATCCTATTTAGGACTTTATTTTATGTATAATATCTGGGAACTTTGGTGAGTATAGTTTTTTCTTTCTTTCCTTTTTTTGTTTTTTTGCATAAACACAGTTATTATGTTGTGGTTATAATTTTTTGTATACACTCTACTGTATCTAATTTTTTTGGTTTTTTGTTAAAAAAAAATTTGAAAATTTAGTGGAGTAATTTAGAGGGAGTATATATTGTATCCAAATTAATGCAATACTCAATACACATGCACACCATTTCATTGCGGTAGTACTGCACCTATAGTTGCTATAGTTGGTATATAATAGGGTTTTGCATTAGTCTCATGGTCCTGGTCATCTGAGCCAATGTCGTGGGAAAGGCTTAATAGGACACGTCGTGTCCTGTTGCCACGTGTGGATTAATAAATGTGATGCAGGGGTGATGCGCTTGTGGTCCAGTAGATATTACTTTGTATCCGCTGTCACTTATCATGTGTAGCTCCCGCGCAATTCTCGCTTATTCGGATTTTACCTGTCACCCGGACCACACGGAATTAATGTACTGGGAACCGATAGGGACTAATGCTACTGCTATATATAAATGTCTATGTATACATCACAAATTCTTTTTTTATTTTTATTTTTATTTTTTATGTTAGGTTAAATTTGTTCAAATTGTAAGACAAAAGAGAATAGTTTGTAGCCATTTGAAGCTCTGTTTGAAATAGTGGGGAATGTGACCGTTGAAAGTGTAACAAATCATGCTGATATTAGATTAACATTTACTATCCTATTGAAAAAGATAAAAGTGTACATATATGTATATATATATTTTTGCATGCTTTAATTTGGCCTAATTGCTTTTGGTCTAACAGTGTTACACAAAATTTGTTAACCAAATATACATTTAAGTCGATATATAAAGAATTGATGCGTGCATTAATGGTTATGGAAAGTTGCAAAAGTTTGAGAAATCGAAGTTTAATTTATTTTTTGCTTTTTCGAACTCCGTCGAGTCAGTAGATGAATGCTCCTAATTTGAGCCTTCAACTTGTGCGCAATCCAAATGATAAGAACGACTAGTCCCAATTTGGAGTGTTTAACATTTTCTCTTTTTTTTTTGCAAAAATAAGTTCAAACTAATCTTCGAAATAAATATTTTTAAAATATTAAAATGATTCAGAGCATTTGCGCAAAGATTGATCCAAGGATAACAACTCCATGCATGTCAGACACTCGCCAGGCCGGTTATCATGTCACCATCAGTTAATCGTGAAGGTAAATCTCACATTATGAGTAGATGATTCAATCAACAAACAATTAATGTACACAAAAAGTCAATTTCATGAGCACATGATCTACAGGAAATCGATCTGCATCTATGAGATGGAAGATGCATCTAACGTGTATATATATATATATAAAATAAAAAACGGAGAAATAGGTGAAGGTGTTTGATGAAATAAAGGGTTTCAAATTAAAGAGGTGTCACTTCATCCTTGGGTGTAGCTTCCATAATTATATAAATATATAGACAGGACTATGACGTGGTCTTCGAAAAGACGGAATCCTAATCAACCTTACACGCATGATGCTGTAGCTCGTTCTCGGTCAATGTTGCAACAAAGGTGACACGACATGTAAGTCAAACATACTCCATATTTTAATTCAAGGTGAAATTTGTATTCATGAGAGAGCAACGCCTCATAATAATTAGTTTCACTAAATCAAAAGTGGCCGTGTTACATGCTCATATACCAACACACGAATTAGCACGTACAATGAAGAATTAATTAAAATAGGAGGAAGAGAAAATGCATGCAAGTCGGATGAAATGTACATATATATCTCATACAAAAATTAAGTACTAGCTACTGTATGGATCATTACAAGTAATATATATGTATATCTACTAGAATTAGTTGCATATATAGTCCCTGCAAATTCATCTCCATCCTTTGTTGGGGAATCTACAAAAGCGAACCACGTGCACATGCAAGAGAATGAAGAAGCCCCTTTGTCCACTTTTTTGCTTTAAAGAAGAAAAGGAGCCAACATATATATGTTACCACTGTATACAAGCTAGTGCAACTCATGTTTAAATTTATGAGATTAGCCTTTGGCTCTCTTGCTTTCTTAAAACCTTTACTCACTCAATTTACAGACACTCATGTCTCCTCTATCTTGCTTTCTTGTGTCCCAGTGGTCGCTTTGTCTTTTTCTTTTTTTCTTTCCCTTGTTAATTTCTATTTCTATATATTCCTAATTTGTGATTTATTTTTTTTCACTAATAATATTCATGTTAGTTCAATGTGGCCTTCCCAATGTGAATTCAAGGTTGGGTGTCAGTGCACTAACACTTGAAAGGAATGATGAGTTCAAATTGGATTCAGCTTCAAAGCATTTTGATTGCATTTCCTGCACAAGAAGAGGCAAAAGTGTCCATTTTAATTAGTCACTTAAATCGACAATTTAGGTTATGTTATTCATGTATGTGGGGATTTGCTCCTTCCACAGGAAATCTTAAGTTCGAATCCCTCCACTACCAATATGGGCCACAACGTAGAGTAGTTGGGTCTTATATTAATCCCCCTTAACCACATAGGTAAATGAGTAATAGTAATATTAATATATAATACAAGATAGATATATGCATAATATATCATGATTTCCAAGAGATAATGGAAATCATCATGAGTGATGGGTTGAATTTGTACCTCAAAAGAGTTTATGCTTCCAGGGGTGGAATCCCTTTGTTTGTCACTGAACCAGACCCCCCTGCTGCAAAAATCATCAGCATCATCATCATCGTGTGGAGAATATATATCTTTTCATCAGTGGGAGTCCAATGCAAGAAAAGAGCATATTGGAAGGAAAAGAAACCCATCTTTCACTATTAACATCATGTAAATGCCTAGCTTTATCGAATGGGCTAGTTGAACTAAAGTTGAATCCCCCATGTGATGATGCACATCACACATAAAGAAGAAGTTGCAAGGAAGGTTCAAACTCTAGCTTTTGCACCAAGTTTTGGAGCTTTAATTGCAGGGCCCAAGTGCTTTTCCTTTGTAGAGTTAGGTATCCACAAAATCTAAAGGAGGGAGAGCTGTCCCTTTTTATGTAGATTTTTCAAATGGTTCTCTCCTTAGATTGGGAGGTAGAAATTAGAGTTCCCTAGCCTTTTAAACTATGTAGAGGAGATCATTGCACCATCATGGGGGTGCAAATGTTCGCCTCATATCCTGGACAAATGGAACAAAGCTATATACACTCCTGCTTTTTGTGAGCACTTGCATGGTGTTGATATTATAGTAAGAAAGGAAAAGAGACAAAGGGCTTTTATTAGCCTAAAGTGCATGTACATGCATGCAATAGATCTAATTAACCATCTAATTAAACACTCCATATATTCTTGACTATATTTCTATATTTGTGATAATCATGGCAATATTCCACTTTACCAAATTTTGTTCCTTTTAGCCCTCAAAAGCATCCATATATCTATTGTTTTATAGGCTTGTTCCTAATGTCATTGAGAAAGTGGCCATGACTTTTTTGTCTCATGAAGAAATGCAGTGATGAAAAGAAACTAAGACTCTGCATTTAATTTTTTGGTCAGATTAGCAGAATTTAAGTTTGGTAGTTTTTTATCAACTATATTTTGTGTTTTTTTTTTCCCCAATTGCCAATAGTTTGAAGAAATATTTAATTAAACCTTAATACAACACTAATTGTGGAGAAGAAAGAATAGACATATTTAATTCACATATTTTCATAGTTACTGCAAAATTAATTAACTTCGGTTCTCTCCATATAAATTCCTAAATAGTGAAAATATATGGTAATCAAACTAATTTACAGGAAATTAAGTAGCTATCTAGTAGTTAAAACTCATGTAGTTATATAGAAGCCATATGGTTATTGAGCAGTAATTCAATGAAATAATCTGAGAATAAAAAAATTAAATTTAGTGATATAAAAAGTAATAAATTAAATTAGAGTAAAGGTCACCTTGAAGAATTAATCCATAAACCACGTAAATTCTTGCCATCATTTCCTACTGACTTTCCGTGCAGAATTGAAGATTCCGATCCACGGTATTTGTTACTCTCACGCAAGTTATTTTCATCAGAAATCTCTAGGTTTTCGGCTTGCCCTACGATAAAAGATTAAATAAGCAATCATGCATGTATTGCTAGTCTCATAAAAGAAATTAAGTAAAATAAAAATCCGTAAGAACTATAATAAGAACTTAAAAGTAGTCTTTTGATGCAAATTAGCTTTACCAGAAGCGGTTACTGGCTTATCAGTGGTCTTTATGGTCCTATACATCTGCAGATAAACAAGACTAAGTTCAGATTCAAATTATTTCTGATTGGACATGGTATTTATTTTAAGAATTGGTATATTAATTAATTGACTATGAGTATATACATATATAGTGCCTAGCTAGTGTAAGTCAAAAGTTCCTAATGGTGAGCATTGAAGTGCATTAATTGGTGCATTTTCCGCATGCTTCAATTGTGGCATCAGCCATTTGTATAGCTCCAAGAAGGTGAATTATTGAGAAATGATGTTACATTGTACTTGTTTTCTGTTTGCTCTTTAATGTGAATGTGTATGTATGTGTATGTGTATGTGTGCTCTCCCTTTCTCCTTTTCTTTTATTAGCAAGGCTTCAGCTTCTTAAGTAAAAGCTGCAATGTGCAGAAGCTACATATCTAGAGAGAGAGAGAGAGAGAGAGAGAGAGAGAGAGAGAGAGAGAGAGAGAGAGAGAGAGGACCAATGGCCAAGATTTTTTTTTTTTCTTGTTTTGTTTTTGTTTTGTACAGTAGATGCCCAAGGAGGTTAGGAAAAGAAATTTATAGAGAAAGAAACTAATAAATTGAATGAGACAGGAAATCTTCAAATTTAGTATAGCTTTGGAAAATATTATGAACTACCATTCCTTTCCCTCTCAAATCTGATATCAGATGAAAGGGACATTACTAATTAAGATGATTCTAGATCAAAAAGAAGAAAAGAATGAAAACAATTGAAGAGACAAGGTTAAAAAAGAAGAAAAAAAGAAGAAACCACCATATTATGCAAGGGGTGAGAAATGATGAGATAATTAGCTGCAATCTTAAAAGGCCTTTCTCCCCCATTTCCCCATTTTACTAAAAACCCCCATTAATTAAAAGAGATAGCTAGCTAGGGTTAATTTCCTCACCTGCAAGTGAGACTTGACATGGGCCAAAGTTAGATCTTTCACATCCATAAGCTCAAGAACTGACTTGGGTGTAGCCCCTACATATATATTTATGCATGGTTCAAACTCACATAATAATAATAAATAAGAAATGTATATATATATATATATATACACACCAAAAATCACAGAAAGAAATTCCTTCCCAATTACAAAATTTGGTTTTGTATAACATGTAATTAAGTTATACGTACTTTCATGGCCTCCCAAGAGCTCTACGGCATGAACGAAGCGGGCGTGGAGCGATGTCGTCCACCGCATCCTCGGCGCTCTCGCGCTTTTCTTCGCGGGGAGCCGCGACAGGAATCTCGGGGACCTCGGCTGCTGTGCTTGCGCCTGAAGCTGGCTTTGGAGGAGATGGAAAGAGGGAGAGGCTTGATACACTGGGATTCCTCTTATGGGCCTCATGCAATTGCTAATGTACTCTTGGTTTTGATGATACCCTTCATATAGGAAAGGACGGTGGTGGCTGTGGCTGTGGCTGTGGTGGTGAGGAAAGGTGGTGGTGGTGGTGGTGGTAGGGAAGGAGGATTGGTTTGCTAGGGAGAGATCGAAGAGTTTGTCGACGGCGTGCGGGGCGGCGGAGGGGGGGTTGGTGTAGTTGGTGTCTAAAGCTCTCCTCCAAAACCCTAATTCTACGGGCTCATTAGTCTTGCTGGCTGGTGGACTGATTTGGAGGGATAGGTCTGGTTGAGCTTGAAAAAGCTCCATTAATTAATTCTAGCTCTTCTTCTTCTTCCTCCTCCTCTTCCTCTTCTGACTAATTCCTCTTCTTCTTCTGCTTTTGCTGCTGCTGCTGCTGTATGAGTAGTGTGTAGGAACTAGCTAGGATATATGGGTGATGTGGAGATGGGAATAATCGGTTGGTGGGTGGGGAGGAGAGATGGGTGGGCTGTTGCTTAGGTGGGTGTAAAAAGAAACAGGAGATGTGTCAAATACATGGTAAAAGAAAAAAAAAAAAAATTTTTTAAAAAAAAAGACTACGGAAACAGGAAAGCCGTTGGCTTCTTGCTTCTTCCTTTGGGAAAATGACACTTTGGTCATGTAGAGAGAGAGAGAGAGAGAGAGAGAGAGAGAGGAGTATGGCCCGGAGACAGGGAGATCTAGCTAGAGAGTAGTATGAGGCTTCGAATCATGTACTTACTCCTTGTTGTCCATTAATGTTCATTTCGGGGAAAGAGAATAATTAATGAGACCTTAGAATTAGTCGGTTTATAATTAATTATGCGTCTACTATAAACTCATCAAGGCTTAGTTTGGTATTTCTGCGTTCTCCGGTGAAACCGCAGAAAATATATAGTAACTGACTTATCGCGATATGCGGAACACAATATTACGTACGAAAACAAACAGGATATTTTTCGAACGTACTTTCTCATCGCACATAATGCAATCTCTCCGTAATCCCAAACGAAGCCCAAGTTTGCAATCGGTTTTGGTGCTACATTTGCACTCGGTAAGTTTTAAACCTCTCGATCTGGTTTATAGTACTGCTCCCAATATATTTCTAGATTACGATGCAGAAAATAATATTAATAGAGTAATCTTTACTTAAAAACATCAAGCTTATTGAATCTAATCAAATCTAAATAGAATGGTGAATACATTCAATAAATATGGCAATAGTGAAACAATTTTGTTAATAACATCACCCTAAGTTGAAAACTATAAAAAATTTGCATGGTGTAGAAGCATTACACAATGATAGCGTTTCAATGCAAGTGTTACTTTTTTCTGCTTGTTGTACGCATAATTGTTACTTCTCCGAATAAATTAAAAGGAGCTAGCAGTACTTCATTAAATGAGGGGATTACTGCTTCGAGGATCCAACCTATATATAACAAGTCATCCTCCTAATCTTTATTCATTATCTTGCATTAATTAGGTGCAATGTGTCGATCCCTCGATCAATTGTGTTAAGATCTCTTCATAATAATTAATGCCAAACATATATCTTCGTAATAACCTACATTACATTGCGACATAACCTACATATATAACTTTATTGGTAGGGTCAATTTCGTAAGTGACCTTTTGTCCACCCCTGCAGTTTAAATAGAAATTCTTTAAAAGTTATAAATATTAAAAATACCTCTCAAAATTTAGTAAAATGATTAGAACTAAGTACCTATATTACAAATTACTTTACTCTTAAAGCATAGCTTAAGCTTCCGTTTTCTCTCTCCTAGCATTTCAATTGTCGAAATACATGTTATGATTAAGATAGTATACATCTGTTACTAGTATTTTTCTAGTTTTGTTTAATTATTTTAATATCATGTCTTTATTTTGACTAATTTAGTATGCCTTTATTTTATTTCATTTACTTATCATATTTTTATTTTATTTGTTAAGTTACAAATGAAAAACCTAGATACTTTTTGTTGGATTTCTTTTAGATCTTTATGTTATTTTAGATGTAGTTCAGTAATTCTTTATTTTAGCTGTGATTTATATTAATACTATGTGCTTATTAATTCTTTCTTTTAGATCTTTATGTTATGATTAAGATAGATACTTTGATTACTTTTTAGATATTTGTGTTATTTTACATGTAGTTCAGTAGTTTTTTAGCTTTGATTTCTATTACTCTAGTTTTATTTCATATTTGTAATTTTTATAGTTTACTTTGATTACTTTATTCATATTATTTTCAACTGTTAAGTAAAAAAACTCTAAGGGGTATAAATTAAATTAAAAATAACAACTGATATGATAATTAACTATTGTGAGGGGTGAATATGTCATCTCATTTTATATTTTAACTTTAAAAAATTGACGAAAAGATTGTTTATGACATAATTTACAGATTTAGGAAAAATCATATTAATATTGACAACTTTTTCAATTTTGAGGAGGAGTATGTTTGAAATTGCCCCTTATTATGGTTATTATATTTTTATTTTGATATTTTTTTTGCTATACCAACCAGGTCATCCCCCCCTCTCTCTCTCTCTCAAATTAATGAATATAATTGTCTCATTAATAAGCTTCACCGATCATCAACTTCCTGTGCATGTGTTGACTCCTAATCAGAAGAGCACATTGGGCTATATGTATATATAATGTGTGTGTGTGTATAAAAATAAAAAAAAAAATATGTAAGGAGACTACGTACATATATATATATATATATATATATGCTGCGACCCTAGGTAGAAGAGGCTACAGCATATATTTTCGTATGTACTTGTCGAATGATATAAACGGTGGGTATGTAGACAATGAATAGACCACTCTAATATGTGTCAATCACAAATTCATAATTGCGATTAAATACGCTACGTGTCGGTCATCTGTCGCCTTAACTATACATGTATACAAATAATTACTCGTGATCGGGGCTTAGTGCATGCGTGGCCACCAACCGCATCTGTTTTACCCGATCACGAGAACGACACGTCGACGCGACCGACCAATTCTTTAAATTAATCCAAGACGACGTGACATATAGATTTGATTCATATATATATATATATATATATAGAGAGAGAGAGAGAGAGAGAGAGAGAGAGAGAGATTGACAAGCTAGACGATTGGATTTCTTTAAAAAAAAAAAAGAAAAAAGATGAAAATTGCTCGGCATTTGCTCTGACGTGAAGTGCTCTAGAACTTCTGCTTGTGAAAAAGCGACCGGTATTTCTTCTAAGAGCTCTGGCTAATTAAACAACACGCGAATGAAACCTACAATCAATCCGAACATGTTTAGTACTCATTCAATCACACAAGATAGATATGCAAGTAAAATAATTTATCATGCTTTAGATTTTCCCCATTTTTTATATATATTTATAGAGAGAAGGATTTGTCGTGCTTATTTAGTTTTTACGGAGTCACATGCGGGGAGTGCAGGGATAGCCTGAGAGAGAGACCGACCCAGTTGGTATATATATGAGAGAATAATAATGCTCAAATTATGAGGGATGGACCCATCAGCTTTAAATGCTCTCAAGCTTTGTTTTGTTTGGGGTTTCTCTCTCTGATTTTTCGTGCATGCTAGGCTCTGCTGTCATATATTTAGCCAACATTTGAACCATGTAAGATGCAGCAGGGAGGTCACAGTCACAAGTCTCAAACTTGAGGATTAGAATAGAATAAAGTAATCCTCCGGGCCATCGTTCTTCAACATCTATATACCTACCTACCTAACCTGAACCATCCATCTCTAGTTCCAGTTCCAGTTCTAGTTCTAGTTCTAGCTCTAGTTCTAGTTCCAGTTCTAGTTCTACTACCTTTTGACTTTGATTTCGCTACTCTACTATACTAACTTCTGCTTCAAACTCTCTCCTGCATTATATATTACCTCTATATTCCTGTAACTTTACAATGCATTTAAATTATTATATTAACTTTTATATAAAAAGAAACAAATCAAAGATTAGCTAAAGAAGATTAGTGATCTCACTTTAGGCTTTAGACTAAAGATAGAGAGAGAAATCTAGAGAGAGAGAGAGAGAGAGAGAGAGAGAGAAGGGGCAGAAAATGATAGTGCAGATCTAGAGGCCTTTGAAGTCTGTGGCCTTAAATGCCTTGTCTATATCCAGACCTATCGCAGTCTAGTCACATCTACTAGATGATGATTTTGATAACCCATTCATGGCTAGAGTTGAAAAAGTAATTTGTCTCCTGCCTCCTCTTCTTGTCTAGATAAAAAAAAAAAAATAAAAAAAAATTTGGTACGAAGAGTTCGATCGGATGATAAAAATCTAATCCACCCACTTTGGGAAAGCAGATCAAAATTAAGCCTTCATCCCAGGATGGCGTGAGAAAGAATTTATACCCTGTTTACCTCACCTTCCAGAAAAGAACCTTGCCTCGGGATGTATTTGATAGAGTAAAACTTACAAAATGGCAAAACTACAAATAAATTCGAACATGACATCTCAAAACAATTAGTAATGTATGTATAATAGTACATCATGTTACTACACTCGTGTTAAAAAGCCACATAACTACATATACATAAAGCAGTGAGGATGCCAAAACTATAACAAACTATAACAAAGTCATCAAGTATATTATCTTATTGACCGCTATCAGAAGACCCGCATTAATCTTTCTAAAAATCACATCGTTCTCGGCATTTCAAATGATCCACTAGCAGGCTATGAGTCCGGTCAATATAGAACGAGTTGTCTGTGATCTATTCCTTGACAACCACTTATCTCGGATGACAATCACATCATCTTCCAAATTCATAGACTGGATCCCCTCGAAGGCCATCAAGGATAGAAATTTACTGAAAATGTATTGCGTGAATAAGTGATCCACTGTTTTCTCTTCCATCCCGTACAGCATACGATCTATGTTCTCCGTCAATAATCCTCTCTTGAGTGGATTGTCCGCCGTAAGAGGCCTCTTCTTAAGGACAAGCCAGCTAAAGACGAGCTGTTCTAATGATAAAATTGGAAAATTGCCAGATTTGCTTCTTAGAAGAGTAGGAACATATCAAGTGGTATTTAAAATCTTTGGGAGGCCCCATCTTGCTCAAAAAGCTCAGGGCATCGGTGTCTGGAAATTTGACCACATATTGAAGGGTGAATGAGATGGCAAGGGAATAAATAAACTGTTTCCTAAAATGACAAAATGCTATCAAAAGCAAAATGTTCAGCCCTTCATTGGAGATACGGTCTAGCGGGCAGCAGGAGGCTGGCAAGATATTGAATCTGCTTTATCTTCGTCTCAGGAGACATGGCAGGAATTTTGTGGTCTGATATATAATTTAATGAGATCAAAAGAATGAAAAGAGAAAGACACAAATTAAATATTTGTGTGGGAATAACCCAACTTTGGAATCATGCTGCCAAAGATGCTGTGAAGCGACAGACAAAAGGATATCTTATGAGCTAATCTAATTGCACCTCACTGCGTAAAATAATCAAACCAAAAAATCGTAAAAGATAAGCACTCTCCAGTCTCTACAGGTGCAGAGCATTTAATGGCATGTAGAGAGACATCTTAACAAGTAATCAGCTCATGCAGATATATCTAACAAGATTGTACATTTTCAATTACATTTGTTATTCTAAACAGCTGAGAGTACAGGACTAACTGTGCAAAGAATTAAATAAATTGGAAGCGTGGGTAGCAGAGACTGACCTCTCTCAGGAGTGGAAAGCTAACCTACAAGAATGGAGTCATGCTAGCGCCTCAATTTGAGGCCTGCACAAAAAAATCGACTGGGAGAATCAATTTGTTCCAGAACTCAGTTTAGTTAATCAGTCAATTTGAGCCTCTTCTGCGTACCACTATTGTTAGAGTGTAGTTAAAACAATTTTCTGTGGTTAGCGACGGTCGGCATGCCCAATGATTCAGTCATCGTCCACTTGAACGGAGGGCCCCCGGAATCTCAAGCGCTTTCGCTCGTGCTCCGTAATAGATAATGATTCCCTACGTATATCCGTTGAGTTAAATTGAAGAATGTCACTATTTGCATTTAGGCTTAGTTTCAGAGTCTCATCTTCTTTTGCACGCTTTGCATCCAACTGTTGCTTATTCTTCACGGATATTGGGAGCACTCCACTATGTGTATCCCCAAAATAATTGATCAATTCTGATGATGGCATATGGACCCGTCTTGCTTCCGGATCGACCTTCTTCAGTCGTTTCAGAACCTAGTAAAGCAAATGCCAGGGTTAGAATATAATTTCCATAACCTTTTCAGCAGTATCTTTTTGATCTGTTTTATGACCAGCTGCTTGATCTGTTTTATGACCGGCTGCTTTCTTAAATAAACATTCTATCAGAAATGCTAGTGCTGCAATTAACTTCAACTCCTCTTTCAATGGATGTCATATTTAGTTGACAAAGAAAAGAGGCTACACCAAAGGCAAATATTGTTACTTGTAAAGTATAAGATTCCAGAAACTAGGAAGGGAAAAAATAACTAAAAAAACCAAAAAGAAAATAACTTGTCCACAAGTCATAAGATTGAAAGCTAGTAGAAAACAAAAAATGATTATCAAAGAAACTGCCATCTGTTCATTGCAACAAGTTCAACAAAGTTAAACTACCACTAGCATAAGCAGTTTGGCAAGTCTCGAGGAATCATACGATCTTGTACATTACCTGGTTCTCAGGAAATTTTGAATCATCCACTGATCTTCTGCCTGCATTCATGATGGATCTGCGTTTAACTATAAATACTTCTGAGTCAGAATCACTATCTTGCATTACGCAAGTATCATGAAAGCAAGTTTGGTCAACAATTATGGGATTGCCTGACGAATTTATTTTCACCGACTCATGTGTACATACTGATGCCCTATCGGAATGCTGTAGCTCTTGCCTGCTAGAATCTGCATAATCCTGCACAACAATATAGTATGAAGTACCTCGGAGAGGCAATACTTACAAGTAGATGAAAAACATAGAGAGAAACTTACATCATTATGGAATGAATCATGCTCATCTTGCTCTAGAAACGCTAAGGGAGGCCGCTTTTCTAAATCATATTTGATGCACATTCTTTGAGAAATATTATCAGCTCCAGCAGTTGCTACTGTTTCCATCTCACAATATGGATAGTATCCATCATTCTCAGTAAAATCGAACAAGCTAGCCTGTTGACATGAGCCATTTCCTTGACTTGCTTGCTTTTGAACTTCCTCTAGTATGCCATCTTCCAGCTCAAACTTCTTAGATAGAGATTCTAGTTCCAAAATGTTGCTCCTTACAAACACAATACGACTATAATCGCAGGAACAGCTCCTAAGCTCTCGCTCTGCACTCAACAAATCAGGGTTTGTTTGTTTAGTCAAAAAAACAAAAAAATTATTGAAGCAGTCGAACAAATTTAGAAATATTTTCAAGGAAAAGAAATGTTGAAACAGTATACATCATTTCTTACCATGATAAAGGCAAATGGCATCATCATAGCAGTTACACTTCATATGAACAATATAGCAGTCACGCCTACAAATGCTACATAGTACAGCTGAATGAACATCATCAGTATAGCATATATGAGCGCCCATTTTCGTTAGCAACCACCTAGCACGGTGCTGCAACCGCATTAAGCGAACAAAAGAAACTTTGATTGAACGGTGGGAGGATAAATTATCAGTTAATAGAGACGGATCATTAGAATCAAGCTTTGATGACTTCTGAGAGAGAATCATTGCTTCCTTACAAAGGAGTTCCTCATGAGAAAGCAGCGGTATCCTGTTAAGAAGTGCATAGCGGTCACTAGCAACAGCTCCTAGAGGAAACCAATCACCAATAGCAAAATTCACTGCCTCACCACAGTTAAATCCTTGGGGGGGGGGAAGAAAAAAAACAAAGCAAGGAACAATTTAAAGCTCAGACAGAAGGTACATTTCAAATGGAAGCGTCCAAGAATGGCACAATTTGAACAACAAATTTGGAGAAAGGGTGCAAATGCATCTTACCATGACTGAAGCCAGCATGATAAGCTCGAGGAAAAGTGATGACAAACTCCCCTGGTTTTTGCACAGCTTTATAAACTGGAACACCATGTTCTAACAGAATGTTTGGGGGAAACATTGTAGTCTTCCCGAGAAGTACATCAAATGCTGCATCCTCACCTTCACAAGGTAATATTTCGCGTTCATATACATGTTCCTGAACTACCTTCTCAAAGGCTAGAGCTGCATGGCCTGGAATTCCATACCATGTTTTAAATGCTCCACAGTGATGATAATTAATGCTGACCAGAAAAAAAATTTAAGACCTCAAATTAGAAATTTTTGGCACATACAATGATGAAATAGAATCATCACTCGGAACATGAATAGGAAACAGAAGCTCAGGTCTTTACCTATATAGATAGTGATCTTCCACATGCCAGGCAAACATACTAAAGAGCATCCCAATATAAAGCATCGGATCAGTTACTCCCTGTAATGAATCAGATAAAGCCATAATAATGCCAATTAAAATAAAATTTCCAACTACTCTGCAAAAAAATTACCTAGATTCTTCAATTATTTACTTACTGGAATTTCTCTTTGAAGAAGACGCAAGGTAGATTTAGGTAGCCGAGAAAACCTCTGAAAACAAAAGACAATACAACTAAGTTATTCTTATTCTCAATTGACATGTTAGAGATGTCCAAGAGCGTATATAATGCGTGTCAAGCAAGTAGCGCACTTAGAGTAATCAGAATAACTGACACATATTTCTATGCAGTCAAAGTAGGTCTGTGTTGTCCACAACCACTGCCTAGAAACTATGCATTTGTTCTTCCAGACAACCTAGGTGACTAGAAAACATTGTCAAGTGATGAAGGACAAGAAAGAGATGAGATGAAAGTCAGGCACTGGAAGATCAAGAAAGAGATGAAATGAAAGCCAGGTGCTGAAAGATAAAGTAAAACCCTGAAGAAAATAGAAAAAAATGATAGAGCACTGTCAAAATTATATTTAGAAGGAAGAAGTTTAGTCTTCTCTCTGTATGTTAACTAGTTCGTTATTTGTTTTGACGATTTATTTGAATACCTACAAGTGCTTCTGGATAATGATTCAGCGGAGTCCTGCTAATGCATCATATTTTGCTCAAATTATGTTTTTATTTCTGATAATCTTAGAAGAACATAACCAAAATAGTCTTTAGGAAGTTAGCCACTCTGCCTAAGCAACTAAGTGGTGCCTAGGCAATTAGAGGGGCTCATTACCAAGGGACCGCTGGGCCACCTTGGCAACTGTGACTAGCATCAGTAGGAGATGCAAATTTGGCTACATGACAGACAGACAAGTAAAATTTAAGTATGTGTTTAATTTTCAGGAAAAGCCCATAAAACAGACTGTAAAACATGACTCATAGTGTAGAAACACTACTATATGCACATTCATTTGGGTAGTTTCACTGCAACATTATGAGCTTGGTGAGAACCAACAAGGCCAAATTTGGCCTGAGAATTTCTTCGAAGAGAAGAAGGCCTAAGAGTGCAATCCATATGGATAAATCGACAAACAAAAAACTGGAAACAAGACAAAAATAGTAATACTAAAAACTTGAAGCACAATATGCTTGCAAAAAACATATGATAAACTAATTACAAAATTGGATGCATGAAAAACAGGGCAAGCATTTCTTATGGCTCCGATGGAGACTAGATCAACGTGCCATTGGGTCAAGAGAAGCTCCCATTGAAATTCAATATGAATCTTTGGGTACTTGTCATGAGATTTATGGGCACTATCTAGTAGTAGGAAGTGTCACAAAAGAAATCCTTTGTATATAAATTTGAACCACACTTGGTCATATTAGTAAAGGTTTTACCATGGCGCACTGCTGCATAACATAACCCAGTACGAAATTTTCAAAAAGCGAACATTAAGAAAATCCTCACCTTCAAATTACATCTGCTTTTCCCAAGTTGATCCATAGGAGAAGACGAGAATGCACTGCCATCAATATCACAAGCATACTCAACAAACTCTGTGTTGCCAAAAGCAATTTCATGCCAAAATTCTTCTTCCAAATAGGTAGCCGGGAGGCAGCCCGAACTAGAATATCTTCGAGAAAATACTTTGTTTGCCATCTTCTCAAAGTCTCGGAAAGTATATTTTCTGAAAATAAGTGCTAAGTATCACATGATATGGAAGTATAATTTATTTATTACGGTGTCCAGATCATGACAGACCTTCCACTCAGGAAAAAGGTGACCATGTCATCCATAGCCCACTCAGCAAGACGGAGAGGTTGCACTCTAGTAGTAAACTTAAATCCAGCTTGCTCCTTCATCAACACTACACCAGCAGGTACAGAGGCGCTTATAGGGGAGATGATCTTACACATACCTGCAGCATGTTTATTAAGTCAACTAGCAAATAATAAGAAGTCTACTGCAATGAGGGACAAAGGAGCTGCTAAAATGTGGACAAATCAAATAGTTCAAAAGAGAAAAAAGGACTTCACCAAATTCTATATGAACGTGATCAATTCATGGACATACATCTAGATCACTCAGAAATCTGAAAGGAATGATAATATATTCATATTAGACAAGAACTTCATCACTCTTAAAGCACAGAGCGGCATATACATGCCTTGCGAAGCTTCGCAAAGTCATTTTCCATGTTTTCTGATAAGATTTTCAGAGCTTATTTTTCTTATTGCATTATTTTCTATGGATTACTGGTCAAGGTGCAAAAAAGGCCAGGCATGAGCCAGTGGCACTTAAAGCTTGTGGTGGCACATTCAGTGCTGGCTGGAGGCTGGCATGCCTTCTGCGCCATAGCATGAAACCTGCATACCATCTAAGGGGCTAGAAACCTTTCCACTTACGATACAAACGTTGCATTATGTGATTAATTCACTATCAGTTGAAGATATGACAATCAACAAGGGATAAGAAGACAATGTCATACCATAGTTTGATGCAACAGGAGCGATTTCCTGGATATAACTCAAAGGATCCTCAAACTCATCCTTTGAGGGGCAGAAAACAGGACAGTCTGGTATCTTCCCGATCCATTCTAGGTTAGACATATCAAACTTTTTTAACTTCTGCTTAGGAAAATTATGACCATCGCCTCGAGAGGACGCCTGAGCATTTCCATGCAATCTTGCTCCGCAAGACGCAGAAGATCTTAAAGCATCTTCTCCACTTCTAGCCATCATATTAGTTGCTTCAGCCGCAAAACCAGAATTCAATTGCCGAAGCCTTCTGCGTTTCAAAGTTTCTAACCCATTCCTGACCTCTTGAGACAAGAAAGGCCTTCCTTCCACCTGTCGAGAAAAGAGATATTAGAAGAGAGAAAAGAGCTAGATATTTTACAGACTAGCACATCAAGAAAATTCTTCTCTTCTAATTCATCTTAAAAGTACAAGCCAAGAAACAAATCATTCAAATTTTTTATCCATTATCCTGCATCTCAAAAGAAATCAGATGGCAAGAGAAATAATGCACCCCAAACTCAAACATAGAGTATGAATTAGTCTTTCCAAGGCATAATGAGATGAACTTAGCCATTGTAGATATTTGTAGAATATCCTTACAAATTCTTTATCAACAGCAAGTTTTGAAATATTGCTATTTTCGAACATATAAGACTATAAGAGCCAGACAAAAGAGTGAGATTCTTAACATAAAAGTTTACTTTTTTAAATAACTACAAAGGAAAGGAACATCAATTTAAGAGGGAAAAAATAAAAAAGAAAAGAAGTTATTATCAACACCTGTTCAAGAACAGAAAAGTTGCGCCTAAATTTGGTAATAAATAAATATGGGTGCACCTTTATTACACGATTCAAAGCAATTAAAAGCACTTTGTACAAATAAAATTCTCCTCAGGTCCGGGTTTTATAATTCAATTTTATCCGCTCCGGAGAACGAAAATTTTCTCTAATTTTCCTCTTGATAATACTAAAGGAAGATTTCAAGGGGCTTTTTTTTTTTCCTCTGCATTATAGGACTTAAACCGTTAAAAAGAACAATATCCAAAGAAATGAAATGCATCGGAAAAATGGCCTTAAAACACAGAATCTAATAATTAGGACACACGATCATCAACGCCACTTTGAAATTGAACACAAAACCCTTCTAACATAACAATTACGCAAAAGGTAGCAAAAAATTCTCAACTCGTCGACGAATCGAGAAGCAAGAAACAGATCGATGCGCGCGAGAATTCCAAGATCTCTCCCGCTTACCATTACATACCGACCTCGGAATCAAGGAGACCTCCGCGAATTGCGAATCGGACGGCCGGGAAGCGGAGGAGGAGATCAAGGAGCGGCCCACATTACCCTCCCGGCGCCGACGAAGCGCGAGATCCGAGGAGTCGCTCCCGAGTCCCGGCGCCGAGAACCGCGGGGACGGAATTGGCGAGGCTACGAGCGGGGCCGAGACGACGCGGCGGAGCACGACGGAGAGAGGCGGCTCCGGCGGGGCGGAGGAGGTTCCCGGCGCGGCGGAGAGAGAGAGAGAGAGAGTGAGGGAGAGAGAGAGAGAGACGGAAGAGGAACAGTGGGGGAAAACGGAAAGAGTCTTGGGAAACCGGAAAAAGCGAAAAGTGTCCCTTATTTATAACCGCGGGTTAATTTATTAATTAAATTAAATGAGAGAGAGAGAAAGAGAGAGAGAGAGAGAGAGAGAGTCGCTGGGTGGTTCAACCAAACGGCGTCCCAAACGGAACCGCGTCGCTCGGCCCCCCGTTTCTCGTCCCCTTGTAATCGTATTACGATACTACCCCTTGGCCGCAAACGACCTTGGCAGATCAGACACGAGGTTCCCCTGGCGACGCCGGGGTATTTTAGGAAACATAAAAAGATCGCCAAACGGTTCGGGCGGAGTTCCCCGTGCGCGGGGTGTCGCTCGGGAAAACCGCCAGGGTCAGGGCGTTCGGTTGGCTTTACAACTGCGCGCTTGGGCACGTGGCGAGCGGCCAGCGAATCTGGGGGGAGATCGGGGGTCGCACGACCGACACGTGGCGCTTGAGCGGCGTGATGGGAAGGGAAAGCGTACGGGGTGTCGCCCGGAAACGGAACGGGATTAGCTGGCAGTTACGAATGCGTGTGAGGCGTCACGGGGGTTCGTCGCCTCTCCCCCGGTTTTTTTATTATTATTATTATTATTATTATTATTATTATTCCTTTTATAAAAATACAAATTTATGAGCTTCGTCGTTTATTTTTTAAAAATAAATTTAATTAAAATATAAATTAATTAAAATTTAAATTTATGATATTAAATACTGATCATTAAATTTTTTTTATCATTTGCACTAAAAACGGTCAGTTTTATACTGCGTTTTGTTAATTTTGGCACGTGCTTGTTTTATAATTACTTTGGCCAAGGAAAGCAGGTGGTAGGAGGTAGTAATAGTCGGGCTAATGATGAGTTCTTTTCTTCGGTCAGCAGCGAAACCGAGGTCGACGTGTAGACTTGTTTGCAGAGGCGGCTCGTCGGCGGCGCGTCCCTTTCGCTAGCCGTTCTCACTCATAGGCTCGGCTCGCGGCTCGCGTTCTTTCTCGGTTCTGAACCCGTCATTTTCGGAAAGTGACAAAAAAGCCCTTTTGAGTTCGTGGAAACTACGGACGCGTCCTTGGCCCGTGTTTCCCAGGCGTACTGCGAACTAACTCTCCTTTCAATTTAGGTTCCCTTCAGATAAGAGTGAGAAATTTTTATTATAATTATTATTATTATTCAATGGGTCCCCAATTTTACAAGTGAAAGTGACCGATGCATGCTAAACAAACCGTTCCTAATAAAACGGGTTTTAAAAAATTATTGAGAATTAGTTCTAACCAAAATGTATGGTAAAATAAAAGTTTCGCCTATCGGTATTTAACTCAGTAGGCCGTTCTTAGCTAAGCTACTTCAAAAACTTCAACTATACAGAGAGAACGAATATTAGTTATCGTATTATTATTTTCTTTTTCGGGAGTTGAAAGTTTAAGTTTTACTGGTCATTCCTAACGTGAAGCCTCGAGTTCAACTCTAGTTACTTTATATTTTTAATTGCATTCATTTCTAAAAAACAATGAACAATGCGCACAAATTGCTCTCTACCTTTCACTCTCTCTCAAAAAAAATTAAATATTTATTTTGGCTTTTTTGTAAGCCAAAAATTTTAGGACTTTTTAATTACCAAATTATAATTGAATAAGCACCGTTAAGCAGGTATTTAGTTGTCTTTAGACTGCTTTTACAAAGTTAACATGAATTTGTCGGCTTAATTATTTACTTTTAGGGCTCATGACTTTAATTAATTAGTTGGTCTTATTAATGATGAGTCACGGCCTTTAGAATAATTGGAGTTATCTATTTTTTGGGTCATTAGAGCTCTCTCCTTTGCATTCCACTATTATACTAATCACAATTATTATACATTATACATTTGAAAAGAGACAACCAGTGTGTTAGTGGATTAAGTTAATTACCTTTGTTGAGGACAATAGTGCCCTCATGCCCTTGGATAAAGCTAAAAAGATCTTTATTATATTCCGTGTTTCATGTACAATTAATTAGAACTCTTGAGTCTTTCATAATCACAATGATTAAAAGAGGTGACAATAATTGTTGATTCCTTAGACCTTGCTGTTATAGCAGTGCTTTTGCACCTAAGAATATGAAAAGATTCCTTGCTAGGAGTTGGTGAATGACATTATCAATTCACATGAATTCGTTGCTTTTTTAGTTCAAGCATTGACTTACTAAAAATTTTTAAGCTAAATATATAGTCCCACCTATTTATTAAAAAGATATGAGTGGTTCCTTTAATTCGAACTCGATGACAGAAAATTGACCGGCATCGAACAATTGAGAATCATAAATCAAAGCTCCGTTGTTAACAAGTAATCATATTTCATAAAGATCCACGAAATTTTAACCAAAATGTTTTTAAGACGTTTTTGAAAAAGATCTAAGCAAGTAGTATATCTACGAAAGTTCGATACGGACAAAAAAAATGTCCCAAATCTCTTGATTCTTGTAATCCTTTCTCCAAATAACAAAAATAAAGAAGGGTAAAGATTCATCACTGCGTGCAACTCAGTTTTGTCCAAAGCACTAAGTTTAGGTGACAAATTGAACATCTTCTAGCTAGCTAGGAATGGTTCCTTCAATGATGGGAAAAAAAAAGCGAAAAAAAAAAATCCAAACCTTGAGATTATGGGAAGTTTAAGAATAATTGTTATTAATTAACCTCAATGAGGACATCTCCACTGAAAAGTACCAGCTTTTAAAAAGCACATACCAAAGCCAAACCACTTCATTAAAAAGTTGGTCACGCTTCCAACCTTTACTGGACAACAGCTTATATATTAGTATTATTGTTTCAAAAGATTAGCTGATTTTAGTTAATTTAGTTTTTTTTTTTTTAAGTATAGCAGTGCCTCTTAATTGCTTTTATATGGCTTTTTTAGTTCTTAGATTCTAACTTAATCAAATACCATAGTCAAGTAGGGCAATACCTACCCAAAATTGTGCCGTAAAATATCTTATCTAATGTCTACTATATCTTAGACAATCTCATATAAATGTGTTGATATTGTCCCCCTCCCCCCTAGTTGTGGGGGATGGAAATTAATGGATTTGGCTAACAACTGAGACTTTTCATTTAATTTGCAGAAAAGAATTAATGGGATTAGCTGGCCAAGATCACAAATTTAAAATGTTACATAAGCATTTTAAAAGAAAATTTAAAAATAATCAAAGAATAATTATATGAGAAGTGAAAATATGAGAGAATATGACGGCATTGATTTGGGCATGCACGATCGACGTATCAACCAACCGGAGTGATCGAACCCACGAGAACTTGGGTCAAGATATATAATTGACTCAAAGTACAAAATAGTTTAAAGTAATTAGGATGACTCTTAATCATTTATATATAGAGAAAGGAAAAGACAATCCAACTAATTCAAACCAACAAGGGGAAAGAGATTCCATACATTAATCAAATGATTTATTGAGAAGTGATGAGAGCTATTTTATCTGAGTACATGAGGTACGTAGTATTAATTTCTATGGAAAAATGCTTGGAGGATTGTAAGGTTTGTATTTAGGTCCGCTTGGGAATTACGATTCCCTCCCACATACCACTTGTGTGATGGATTTCACATAGATGGCATGCTCACACCTATCTCCCAACCAAGATTATCATAATCTTTATATTTAACCGACCGTATATAGCACAGTTAGCGAAGTTGGTAATCGAAGTCTCAAATTCAAATTTTAATTATTTTATATTTCTAGCTAAGTTTATCTTAAAAAAATAAGCAACATCGGCACCTTGCTACCTCTCTCTCTCTTTGGTTTAAGTTGTGGCTTAACGTTTTGGCTCTTTTATATTTAGGCGCTCCTGTGGTCGATAAAAATGGGTCCTATAAGGCTATAACTAAGGTTAATTGATCCTTGATGCATGATGAGGTAGTTGGAAAATCACATGGTTTGAAGAAGTGGACACATAAAGCACATAATGAAAGGAATGCACCTAGTAAACTGCTGTTTATAAACATATATAGTTAAAATAGCTACTTATTGCTTTTTATTCCACATGAAATGTCTCTCTCTCTCTCTCTCTCTCTCTCTCTCTCTATATATATATATATAGCAGGACTGCTATACTCTTATAATAGCATAAAAGCCTCTGTGCTCCTAAGCCGTTTTCGATGATGAAATTTTCGAATTGACGATCAGTTATGTTAAACTTTATCTAGCGTATTTGAAGTATTTAAAAAATATATTTTATATTTTATAATTCTTCTCCAAATCAATAATTTTTAATGGTAGATATCTATTGTTTCCCAATTTAACGATATAGAAGTATCTAAATCAGATGAAATTTTGATAGAAAATTTTTTATGCTATCCACAGCTAGTTATATCAATATTTCTGATTGAAAATTTTAATATTATATCATCACTTTTTGTGAGATTATTTTTTTTTCAGCTGTTGATTTTGAACCCTTTCAATCAGTAGGTAAATGATATTGAAAAATCATAAAATTTATTTTCTAGATACTTCAAATATGGTAAATCAAATCTAATAAAGCAGATCGTCGATTCAGAAATTCTATCAACAAAAAAGCACAGAAACTTCCGTGCTCCTGAACACGCAACAGTCATACTCTCTCTCTATATGTATATATATCCTTGGTGGTTCCATGCAGAATTTAGTGGCACTGTACTTAAAGTAACATCAAAATCTCCAAGGTTGGCCTAGGAGAAAGAGATGGCTTTAACCACACATCTCATTTCCTACGATTTTCCATCCACCTTTTGAAATATCATTCCATTGTTATAAGCAACCAAAACTTTAACACTAACAAGCCACCCTTTGTCATTTTCACCATCACTATCCATGCGTCTTTGATTACTAGTTACATGTTTCCATGCACTCTCAATCTCCTTATTATAAGCACGTTTCCGTTGATCCATTTGACCTTTCACATCCATCAACATTGGAGGAGAATCAAATGGTTTCACACTGCCATGTTGACCAAGTCAATTGCCGACTATAATTGATGGGTATTAGTATGCCAATCAGCCCACCAACTCAACTTTCATCTAAATCATTACCCTTTATTAATTCTAAATCAAATATAAGGTTATTAAATAATAGCTAGTCGATAGTAATGGATTGGACTAGAATGGTCTTCAGTTGCGGCTCGAGTTCGATCCATGCATTGACACGCGGTGAATGATACTAGTCTATGAGAACTCGATCTATAGTGAAATTTAATTGGATGTCATATAAAAACTTTAGACTTAAAAGATTCCCATCTTTTTTTTTTTCCATTTTCCTTTTTGTTCCTTATATGATTAATTAGAAATTCTTTGTGGAATTTGGAATTTATGAGCACAATCGCAAGTTCGTGGGCGATTATTTCCTCTAAAGTACTTTTTCTACTGATGAATGGAAAAATTTATAAGCACGAAAAAAATTCTCTACGACATATCATCAGAGGCGTTATTTCATGTTTCCAATTAATCTCAATGCGACGGGAGATGAAAAAGGCGAAAGGAGAAGAATGGTACCAAGAGAATAATCACGGACAAATTAATAATGGTGTGTACGAATATATGGCCCATAATTAAATAGTGACTTGTTGACGCTCTCTTTTCTACAATCAATCAAAAAGTATCAAATAGATAAAAAAAATCAATAACTCTTATTTTAATTTAAAATATTCTAAGTCGATTGATTTTAACCGTTTATTTTATATCCACTTCATAAAATTTATTATAATTTTGAAAAATTACAAAATCTATTTTTTAAAAATTTTAAACACTTAATATCATATTTAACAGTATAGATTTATCATCGAAAATAATTTATAAATATAAAAAATTTTATACTCACAAAAATATAATAGTCATACTCTTGAAAGAAAAATAAAAATAAACTGCACAAAGTATAATGGACTGACTCTTTGTCACACAAAAGATATGAAAGGTACACTCCAACTGTTCCTAGCTAGTTGGTTAACCAAAGTTTCGAGAAGGGCGTATGGAAACTTGTTTCCAACCGCGGAGTTAAAATGTGACAGGTACGGGAGTAGGTGGTCGCTGGTTTTACCTAGTCCTTGCTATTAATTGTACTTGTTCTCATGTATACACATTTATCATCTTTTTTTTGTAAGCAAAAATTTATAGAGACCTTATGAACTTTAGATATTTCATAAATAAGTATGTAAACTTTTAAATTTATCAATTAGATTATGGTAAAATGTCCGGAACATATCTGATCCACCACCCATTTTGTTCTAAGTATCTAACCTCAAAAAATTATGATTTTACTATTCAACCTTTTAATTTATATATTTGATTAGAGTCATTAATGGCTCTTTAATTTTAAATTTTGAATGCATTATTTATTTTTACAGACAAAATTTTTAACATATTTTACATAATTTTTACAACTATAATTCTATTAAATAAATAACGGGTCTAAAATTGCCAAAAGTTTGCATGTCTATTTACAAAAGAGCTAAAACTTGGCATAAGAAGTGCAGCCCCTTCAAATTATTTTTTAAAAAAATCGATAATAATGAAAATGTTAAACATACACTCTAGTGTGTGGGTATACACCGTATACCCGCCCATCTAAGGATTTAAAATATTTTTTAGATTTTTTGTATTAAAAAAAGGAGAAAATTATTCAGACGAGTAACTAATTATCAGTCTTCAGATGATTAGAGTGTAAGATTTATATCCTATATAAAGAGATGTACAAGCCACATTACTCTTTAATGTTAATTTCGAAGTTGACACTTATTTAATTTTTATTTATTTCTATAATAACTTTTATTTATTCGCTGATGCACGCCCTTACTGGGCCTGGGGGATGAGCCCATTAGGCCCAGGCACATAGGCCCATTACTAGTCCTTAAAAAAAAAAGGCTACGATTTGGATCGGTGTGTAGAGAGGATCCGACCCGTTCTGGTCCCTTCGTACTGTGCAGGTTGGGCTGTGGATTTGAGTTTTGGCCCACCCACTTTTTTGCAAAGCCTCAAAGCGGTTCTTGGCCCAGCCCAACCCATCATCGACTTTCCGTCGCTCCTTCAGCTGCAGTTTTAAGTTTTTTTTTTTTTTTTTTTGCCCTAAATTCCTGCGCAGCATAACTGATACACTTTAAAATAAGTATATCAACCAGTTGGTTTGAGTAGTCAAGATGGTGATTTAAGTTTACTAAGTTGTAAAAATAAGAGGAGTATATTAAAAGAATCAGTTTCTAAGTATTTATTTTGATGAAACCAAATTAAGGCTTCGTTCGGAATTGCGGGAAGATTACATTACGTGCGGTGAGAAACGATGATAGAAAAATATCCCATTTGTTTCCGTACGTAATATTACATTCCGCATATTGTGGTTAGACGGTCCCATAAAAGAACGTAGAAACATATTCCTATATGCTTTTTCTCAATTCTATTTTATCTAGTTAGATCCATCTTAATACCAAACTAAGCCTAATTGCAATTCTAAAACTCTCTTTACTTTTCCTTGCAAATGGATATAAAATTTTATATAAGAAGTGCTCCACACAATTTTTACTTTGAGAGAAAAGTATAGGAGTTTTTTTATAAAAAAAAAAAATTCTACATTTGCATTCAAGTAGCTTATAAACTCAACATTTTGACCCTGGAGACCTATATCTATACACTAATCCTAATAACTAAATTCGACATATACCCATCCCCTTAATTTGAGGAGTGGGGTCTTCTTTTTTCTTTTTACATTTTTTTTTCTTTAGATTTACTAAGGTATAAAGAGCTCTTTTTTTTTTTACCCCTTTTTTTTTAATCTTTTGGTCTTCCACCCTCTTTTTTTAATTTACAAATTTGAAACTTTGTTTTGTTTTATATTCGGAGTCAATTAATAGATTAAAAGTGATATATATAATATTTGTAAATTGTCTTGTATATTAATTATTATGAGTTTTTTTAGTTATATCAACTCTAATAAGACATTTTATTTGATTATTGTGTTATAAAAATAATTTTAATTATCCATTTGCATGATATGTGATTTTTTTTAACAAGATTAAATATTTTTATTTAAACGATTGATTTATTTTAATTTTAATTTTAATTTTTTAAAAATATTTGTCTATAATATAGATTATATTTACTATTTTTTATATTAAATTGATATTTTATACTTTATAAATTTTTATTTTACCGGTATCTACTCGTCGTACCGCGCAGAATACTACACTAGTTTATCTTTATTCCACAATTTCCACAAATTATTTATTGGAGCTTTCCAGGATATTCCTCATAATTTCTGGAAACTGGGGAGAAAAATCGACGCGTTCCCCAGAAGAAAAACAAAGTCCCTAACCCCCCGGGAAAAAAAATAAAAATAAAAAAAATCCAACGGCGGAAAATGCTGATGTGCGGCGTGGCGGCGGAGGGGCCGTTGGTCTTGCCGTGCCCTTCGAACTCCGGCGCCGGATTTCGCTCGCCGCCGGTGGATTTTAGAGCCCTTCCCACCACCAAGGTTCGTCTCTTTCCTTCTTTTTTTTTTGTTTGTTTGTTATTTATTTATTTTATTTAATTTTTTTTTAGGCTTTTGTTTTGGATGGAATAAGAAAGTAGGATGGTTCATTTCTACATCCTGTTGATCACAAATTTATTTTCAAAAAAAAAAAAAACTTTTTTGAAGAATTCTGTGGAGAGATTTGGGATGTTGAACTGTGTGGCTTTTTTCCTGTTCCTTTTTGTGTTCTAGGTTGATTCCTTGCTCTATCTGTTAAATTTGGATTGAAATTGTGCTAATTAATTAACATCTGTGGGAGGAATTTGAAACTCATTTGTTACTTTGTGCAGTTTGTTTGATTGTGACAAATAATTTTATCCAGGTCAAGTAAGTCCATAAATTTAGATCAGTTTCTGAACTGCAGAGATCAAAATGGTTATTTTTATGTAATAAAATGATATTCGTTGAGTGGCCATACTTGGGTATTGTAGTCGGTAAAGGGACACATCTACATGTAAAAAATATCTTACCTGATATATATGTAGTTATATGTTCTTATGCAAATGGAACTATATCATGAATCGTGTCATTGTGAGAATAGTTTTAGGTATTATGCGCTGTTGAGGGACCAGATTATGTTAGCTGCATTGTGTGTGAAGTTCTATAATTAGGTACTTCAATTGGTTCCTCCTCTTCATGATGCCCATCTTTCTTATGCTGTTCTGAAACATGTTGTATATTCGCTCTATCAGAGTGTTCTCTCAGCTGTGCAGTTGTAGGCAAAGTGGCGCCCTAAATCACCTTGGTGTTCCCTCGGCGTTTAGATGAACCGCCTAATGACTCGAGAGTTGAGTCGTAAAGTATCTGAAAATCTTTTCAAGTTTACAAAAGGAGAGCATTACCGACGGCGGTGCCTAGTCAGGGGGAGCTAAAATATATGGGGAAGACACATATTAAGTGATATTACATATTATCTTATCACCATCGATTGACAGTGTGCCAAATGTGCCCATCTTGCTATAGTGAACTCACTAATTAGATTTTATATAGGAGCACAATATTAATGTTATTGCGGAGTAAAATTTTAATGGTATGGCGATGGCCGCATATGCGGTCAGTGCCCAGGCACCGCTTGTGACAGTTCTTTCTCACTTTGCTGTCGATTTCTTTCGTTCATTTATGATTCAGTTCGTAGTTTCAATGAAGGAGCTGATTGTCTTATTATTTTTTTTAGGCTTTCGCTTTTACTGGCTACCCCAGAATTGGATTAAACACCCAGAACTGCCCGGTGAGGAGCTTTAAGGTGAGAGCGCTCGAGGTTTCTGGGGAAGGCCAGATGCCGATTGCTCCGCTTCAGTTCGAATCTCCGACAGGTCAACTTCTGTCACAGATAATGCAATCACATCCCCACCTACTTCAGGCAACTATTGATCAGCAGCTTGAAAGGCTTCAGTCAGATAGAGATTCTCAGAAGGATGAAGCTTCACTCTCTCCTCAAGATCTCCTCCTTTACAGGTTAGTACCTTTAACAGAAGGTTAGTACCTTTAACTCTGTTATTGAAATGATACAGAAAATGGTTAAGATGTGTATGTAGTCTCTGTGACCAATACTGTGATGTGGTTCCCGAAGTTTCTTATAAGATGTTCTATTAACTGCTTCATAAGAACTCATTTTGCAAAGAAAGTAGGAATTTAATTGATTCTTCTGCATGGGGAACCCAGTTCTCTTCGTACTAATATGAACTCCTATCACATGCTAATTATAATGCTTGATTTTCTTTCTCCTCAATTGATAAAGGGTTGCCAAAATATAAGAAATATGGTAGTTAGAAGAATATTCTTTCACTGCTAATGCACATTCACATGAATTGAAGTCGCCAAGAGGAACCTGTTAATGTGCCTGCATTTTCAGTTGCTGCTACTAGTTTCTGCACTAATCAGTGTTAGTTCAAATTTAAGAAAACAGATTATTGTAAGTACTTTGTTGTGTTGAAAGAAACAATTCTGCTGTCGTAATTTTCTTCAATGTTTTCCTTGTCTTAAAACTGGTATATTGAAGTGCAATAAGATGGATACATGCCTCATTGGGTAGGTTAGAATGCTAAGATTCAGTAAAAGCTGAGCGTATGTATTGACTACTTTGAGTATGCTATAATTTCCTTGAATAATACACTAGACGCTATGGAGCCATTTACAAATGCAATCTAATATGAGCTATAGTTGAACACTTTGGACAATAATCAGCAAGTTGGGTTCATTTCGATTCTTTTTGAAAATATTAGTGGTTAAGTTAACCTTATTCTTGTAAAGTAAGGCGTCATATTTTGTTGGGTATCTTGCAATATGACTCTGCAATTTGTCACTAATATAGTATACTAATCATCAACTATAGGAGAATTGCAGAAGTCAAAGACAAGGAGAGGAAGAGGGCTCTAGAGGAGATCATCTACTGCTTCATCGTGCAGAAATTCATCGAAAACGACATCTCAATGATCCCTACAATTTCATCTAACTCCCATCCTGCAAGTCAAATTGATTCGTGGCCTAACCAAGAAGAGAAGCTGGAAAAGGTGCACTCCCCCCACGCTTTAGAGATGATTCAGAGCCACCTCACCCTTATTCTCGGAGAAAGGATTGTGGGGCCACTCAACACCATCGTCCACATCAGCAAACTGAAGCTCGGGAAACTCTATGCCGCGTCGATCATGTACGGTTACTTCCTCAAAAGAGTCGACGAGAGATACCAACTCGAGAGAACTATGAAAACTCTCCCCAAAAGCCGCACGGAGAAGAAGTCAATTTTGGATGATATGAAGCCTAACCCGTTCTGGGACTTGGAATCGATGGTGCAGATTTCACCGTCGGACGAAGATGACGACGATGGATCCGACGGTGGTGATGAGGAGTCTAACAAGTCTTATAGATTGAGGTCTTATGTGATGTACTTGGATGCAGAGACTTTACAGAGATATGCAACAATAAGATCGAAGGAGGCTATCTCATTGATCGAGAAGCAGACGCAGGCTCTATTTGGGCGGCCGGATATAAGAGTTGCGGACGACGGATCGATTGATGCTAAGAATGATGAAATGGTTGCAGTGACATTCTCTGGGCTGACCATGTTGGTTTTGGAAGCCGTGGCTTTCGGGTCATTTCTATGGGTAGCGGAGGGCTACGTTGAATCTAAATATCACTTCTTTAACAGCTGAGTGCTCAGGTTTTGGTACTGTCAATCTATTTAACTACTGCATATTTATGTTTCTCTTAGCAATTCTTGAGCGCAGCCCTGTATATATATGTTTTTATGGGACTTGTTGGTAGTAGAAGTGATTTTAATGGGCGGAGTTTATCATGAAAGATCCTGTTTATTATATGCATGTACGTGATTCTCAAAAGTATATTATTGAGTGTGATCGTATCTTATGTATGGTGGAGATGAGATGTTACCTTTTCTCGACTAAGGTAAAGAATATATGAACCAATATGAATGTGGGAAGGGCCGGGCTTGCTATTCGAAAAACCAAACCAAATCCAAGCAGGTTGAAGCTAATCCAGTACCATATATATTATATTATATATATACATAAAATTATAAGATCACTTGTTCAATGCGTTCCTTGGAGTTCAAACGTCAAACACGCTATCTAATTAATCACTTGGCCTGGCTGGCTCACCCAACCCGCCCAGCATATTTTCGTGACGACTTCGTTTCCATTTCTCCCTGCGCCCGCACAGCATGCAACAGTCTGTCCTGTCCTACAGCAGCGATCGACTTTTCTTTTTTTGAGAGATGTCTGCTCTCCTCCCGTTGCATGTGGGACAGCTGTCAACTCCCGAATTAAGAACACCTCTCTCTCTCTCTCTCTCTCTCTCTCTCTCTCTCTCTCTCTCTCTCCCCCGTCCGATTTTCTCATAATAATACGTATACGTAATACAACCTTATCCTAACTACACGTGGTAGCCAATGGAGTCGCTCTCTCGTGGCCTTCGTGTCGGGGTTGGACGTCCACGTGTCGTGTGCCGTATAACAGCAACCGTCGGTCCCACACTATGGCCAATAAGCAAATGCCAAGTGGCAGGCCAGAGGACAGGCATGGGTGTTTCTGTGCGATTAGCATTTCTCTTAGGGATGCAAATGGATCCGGGTTGGTGGAGCTCCGTCCCGATCCGTCCCGAATGGGGTAGTAAGTGAGAACAAAAAATATAAAAAAATATAACCCGTCCCGAATCCGCACCGATCCGCCAAGTAAATGGAGCAGGAGGTGGGAGACTCTTTTCTTCCTTCAATCCGTCCTGATTCGTCAAAATTCCGGCTCCCGTCCCGATCCGCCCCGAATGGAGCGGTAAGTGGGAGCCAAAAATAAAATGAAAAGTAACCCGCCCTGAATCCGCCCCGCCCCGATAAGAAATGGAGCGGGAGGTAGGGGAACTCTCTCGCCTCCGGATCCGCCCCGTTTGCATCCCTAATTTCTCTTCTATATACCTATATAATTAGCTATCCAAATACAATGGCAAACCAACAAAGAAATAGCCCTTAGATATTTGCTCTCAAACATATGATTATAACATACCAATTAAACACTACAAAAGCATTAATTACTACTAAATTAATACATTTCCTTATGAACCTAGCTAATTTTTATTGAGTGTTGATGATATTCAAACTTATGGATCAGATTTTAACGCACAAAACTATACTCATATAATTTTTTATTGATCATAATTATTGCATTTGACATTAGAAAAATCAAGTATGGGCGAATCATGGTGTAAAAGAGTGGTTGTAAATTTATTGAAGAGTTTGGAATATAACAGTAAGGTTTAGTTGTTTGGAATCTTTGATGCCTACTTAATTTGGAGTCATACAATATATAATAATTCAGCTACTTATCCCGAAGAAGGGTAAACATTTTTTAAACAAAAATAAATATTTTTTATTTCGCTTTGTTATCCTGGGCTCAATTTATTAGGTGCTTCTTGGTCACGGCAATGAGTTGTCTCGTTTGTTGGGACTTGTTAATTACAGCCATGAAGATGAGGAGAAACGCAGCCTTAATGCGCCGCAAAACCTTATGGAGAAATATATGTTAAAAAAACAAAACAAAAAAAGAAGAAGAAGTTTTGGTTATTTATTTATTTATTTATTTATTTATTTTGCTGGGTCACATGGCATGGACATTTCAACAAGAAAAATGGTAGGACCCGCCCCCTGCTCTTTCCGTGTTTGTGCTGTATTAAACTTTTTATTTGTTTTCTCGAAAAAAAANTTTTTGTCTATATATATATATATATATATATATATATATATATATATATATATATATAAAATTATGTTTCTACTTACATGCACAGTATGAATTTTTTTTTTAAGATATAAGGTAGCACACTACTTGTTTCATTTATTTAAAAAATAAATTTTAATATAAATGTTGAGGTAGCAGGGCCTCGAATGAATGAAAAGTTACATGAAAAAAATATAAATACATAAATATAGAAAAGTAAAAAAAATAAAATGCATTGGATTAAGACCGAATGGATCTAATTAACAGTATGGATGTTAGAGAGAGTATAAGACCGACTCTAATATTATGTTACTGAATGAATATATAGATTTAATTGAAAAAAGCCTAGGATTAATTAGTCCTACCACATAAAATGCATTGGGTTGCCTCGTAATTAAGCCACAATTAATTAATATGAATTAAATTAAGTAAAAGAATTACTGAATTTCATGGTTGTCCCTCACATGCAGCGTTTGAAAATTAAGTAGAAACATTTAATTAGAGACCATATATATATACACGCATGTATTCCACCGCATTTATCACTGTTGGCAAAAATTCTTCGTGGGACCCACTCCTGTTTACTGGATTGGATGCTTTTTGTCCGCCCCTTGTTTCCGCTTTCACAACACGCCACTCGGAAATTTTAGCTAAAATTATCTTAGTCTAATATAAACTCCACAAATTTTATGACAAAACTCTTTGCTCCTTTTTTTTTTTTTCAATTAAGATCGTAGGCGCACTCATGCACTTGTATTGAGCTTAATCTGCGATCCAAACCATAATGACTTGGCCTAACTATTGATAGTAATATTATTTAAAGAACAAAATATAAAGGCCGATCAAAATATTTCTATCGGTGAATTATGATTAGTGTTTGGATCGAGATTCTATCTGAAAAATACTGTCTTAAACAATCTTTCTAGAAACATGTAGATTTAAATAGCTGAAAGTTAACAAGTTCGTGAAAAGTTCACAGGATTAATTACTCATCAACTATATAGTATTCATTTTCTTTAGTACTTGTCATATGCGACAGAAATTTAATTAGAACATGTTTGGCATTTCCAAAGTCTAATCCATTGTAGTGGCGAAGTCTATCGGGACGATGAACTTGAGCAACACCTGATGTCATCCCTTAGCAAATGTTTTTTTTCACTTCATCTCACCAGCAATTTCCGCCCCTTATTTTGAACATGCCAAACATGTTGTTGTTTTAAGTTGATTGGGAAACCCTGCTGTGCCGAATCTGCATAAGTAAACTCTATCTACGAAACGACTTAATTTTCTCAACCTGCAAAATAAGGATTACTTAATCCTTCTACTAACATGTTATATATATGTCTTTTGCTACATATATATTTCTGAAAAATCAACTATTAAATGCCCCTTTACCGTTGTTGTCTGATTAATGAGAGGAGCGGTGGTTTACCTTCGCTATTGGGCTGTTGGTTGGTAACTTGGTACGCGCGCGTAGATCATGACAAGCTTCTTCCTCATGGGGCAAGTAATAAATTTTATATATTCAATATACATACATACATACATACATAAATACATACATATATATATATATATATACACACACACACGTTAGAAGTTCAATGGTATAATAAATGTGACCTGTCACCCTTTGAAAATAAATAAATAAATAAATAAATAAATATGGCGTGTTTTCAGAGCAGCGCACAAAAATTCGACCTCATTTTAGACGAAGAAAGGAAGTGATCAAATGTCCCAACTTTGACGAATAGTCTTTTTCTGTCCTCTATTCTTTTTATTAATTTTTCCTTTTCGGTGATACAAATTACGCGTGAGAAGTAGCGTGCGGCCGTGATTCATGTGTTCAACAACAATGCTTTTGGATGCCCCGTGACCCTACAATTAATGAATTTTAGTCCATTTCACAACTTATGATTAATTGGAATCGATCAAACAGTAGAGGATCAATCCTTCCAAACAAAAGAAGTTCTTGTCCAAATTGTATTTGACCCACCAACTTTATTTTTTCACTGCAAACATATACCTGCCGACTTAGTTTCTATTCCAACTAATCATACGCAAGAATTATTAGCATAAAATGTCATTATATATATGAATCAAGTTAAGCTATAATTTGCCAAAAGATTATGCTCCTTTGTACATTTGTACCCTCAAAAGAAAATTTTTTTTAAAAAAAGGTTGATTCGTACAGCACTCGCTAAAGATTATGCTTAAGGCCATTTGATTGATAGCAACAACTGGAAAAAAAGATAAACGTAGCAGTTGTTACAATAATAGTGACAATGACACCTGTTGGAGGTTTGGTTTACTATCTCAATCACTCTTGAAAAATATTCAAAGAATGATGTACCTAGCTAGAAGTTTATGACAATTAATCAAATGGAAATATATGGACTTAATGATTTTGCAAATTAAGATAACCTTATAAAATTAAGTTGCTTATTCCTACTTAATTATTAAGATTTTTTTAAAAAAAATCTTGCATTTTAAAATTTTATAAAATTATTCATTAGACATGCAAATAAAACGAGTATACGTACATTAAGTAACTTCATTTGCATAAAACGAATATACATTAATAAGTAACTTCATTTGAAGAGAGATATTTAGTAAAATTTAGTAAAAACGTACAAAACTTATTTAAACTATAAACTATTCAATCTTTCAAAATTTTGATTTTACTATCCAGCTACTCAATATTATTTGGTTTAGAGTCAATCTACGACACTTTTATTTCAAAATTTGAACGTGTCTTTTATCTTTACATATTTATATAGTTTGCATATTTCATACGATACTTACAACTATAAATTTATTAAATAAATAATTAATTTAAATTTAAAAATGAAAGTGTCGTTGTCTGACTTAAATAAAATAAATTAAAAGATTAGATAGTAAAATTAAAATTTTAAAAGATCGGATATATGCTTAATTCAAAATAATTTATAATTTAGATAAATTATGTATAATCTTTGTTTTAAAATTTAGAGCATTTAATTGGATTGTTAAAATTAAAAAATTTTGAATCTATTTGAAAAAGAAAAAAAAGATAAAGTGGAGTAGGCGTTTGCACCAATTATTAATATACTAGTCTAGTCTTCTAGTCTAGCAAATAAAAAGAAGACCAACAACACTAATAACGTGGCATTCGTCCACCGCCGTCGCTGTCGGACGCGGTCATACTTTGTGGCGGAAACGACTTAATTGGCCACTCGCTTTAACCATCCAAATGACGAATCTACCCTGCACCTTCAGCAAAATTACAACGAAAACCATGCTGAAGTCGCCGCCCCCACGATGCTTCTCCAAAGGGTAATTTCGGGACAAAGAAAAGGTGAGTCAAAAAAATTGGACTCGCTGCACCGCTAGTGCAGCTTCACATCACTTTCTCCACCGCGACATCGCCACGGCATTCGACGTAACGCGCACTGGATCTCCACCCCTTTCATTTTCACAGCTAAAAATTAAATAATAATAAAATAAAACTGAAACACTTCACATCCTTTTTAAATTTTGGCTCACTTATTTTTTATTATTATATAAACTTTTGATTAAAAATACACGATTTTCTTTTATTTTTCATTTGAACTGAATATTTTTTAAAATAATTTATTCACCTTCTCAATGCATGATTGCTGTTACGATTCAAATTTTTTTAAAATAATTATGTTTCGAATTTACGATCTCAGATATTAACCACTAACGTTTTTGACACTTGCGTTAGGGACGATCAGTGTTGCTACAATTTAGTTGAAATAAGAATAAAGATTTTAAATCTAGTGAATTACAAAGTTTATTTAGAAAAATTTGAGGCAAGTAGATTGATTGCTTGAATCTAATAAACTAATTAATGAACATAAATACTTTTTTTTCCCCCTTAAAAATAAAGATCGAAAGTGGCGAGTCATAAATATCCAAAACCAGTAGGCCGCCATTTCACTCCCACCCTCTTGATAACGTTAGCCGCCAGATCAGCCACCCAAACCGCCCACTCCATCTATTTCATTCTCGCATTATTGTGAAAAATAAGTTTTTAAAAAACCTAAAAAAATAATGCCTTTAAAGAAAAAAAAAAAAAAAAAAAAACCTTTCGTAACCTCCTCTCCCTCTCCGCGTCCGCTCCCCTCCTTTCTTATTTATAAAGCAAACGCAAAGAGTCGTCTAGAAACACAACAGAGTATATATAGAGAGGGAGAGAGAGAGAGAGGGAAAGAGAGGAGTCATCATCAATTCATCATCATCATCATCATCATCTAGAAACCCTAGAGAGATCGAGGAAGCAGAGAAGCGGAGCGAAGGAAACGGCCATGGTGGATTCCGTCGTCTTCGTGCTAACGGCGCTGCTCGTCGCCGTCGCCGCCGCGGCCTTCGACGTCCCGGCGATCCCGTTCGACGAGGGATACTCACAGCTCTTCGGCGAGGGCAATCTCGTCCGGTCCCCCGACGGCCGGAGCGTCCGCATCATGCTCAACCGCTACTCAGGTGTTGTTCTATAAACCTGCGCCCTCCCCTCCTTCTCCTTCCTCTCTCATCTATCGTGCGCCGTTCGCGTTCTAATTTGCTTTTTTGGGTTTAATAATTTGGGTTTAGGGTCGGGATTCATATCGTCGGATTCGTACCTCCACGGATTCTTCAGCGCCTCCATCAAGCTCCCCGCCGGTTACACCGCCGGCGTCGTCGTCGCCTTCTACGTGAGCTCTCACAAACTAGAGTAGTAGTTTCTCCTCTCTTTTTTTTTTAAAAAAAAATTTAAACAAATAAATGAATGGAGAAATTGACTAGTTTGCCCTGTTTTTCTCACTCCCAAAATGTTTCCATACGTAACTGTTGCAGTTTTTAATTAACTGAGTTATTACGCGTAGTCCGCGTAATAAGATTCATGCGTTAATCAAGTAGAAGCCAGGATGGTCCGTTTCATGAGCCGCGTTATCATCTTCTTCTTCTTCTTCTTCTTCTTCTTCGTCTTCTTTTTTTTTTTCTTTTTTTTCTTATAAGCCGCGAGAATACAACTACTAGTAATGGGCACATGGGTGTGTGGTAGTGCCAATGGCTGCGGCGTAGAATATTCGCTGCCATGTTAGTTCCGCGTAATTAATTTATTAACGTGTAAACTAAATAATATTATTTAAAAATAAATAAAATAATCGTACGAGTATTAATCAATCAATGAATTGGTTATGTGGGTTAAAGGAGATTAAATTAACGTTCTGGGGGTTCAGTTACTAACTTAATAAATTAATTAATAAATGAATGAATGATGATGTTGCAGTTATCGAACGGGGACGTGTTCGAGAAGAACCACGATGAGCTGGATTTCGAGTTCCTGGGGAACACCCGGGGGAAGGAGTGGAGGGTGCAGACCAACGTTTACGGCAACGGAAGCACCGCCCGTGGCCGCGAGGAGCGCTACCTCCTCCCCTTCGACCCCACCGAGGAGGCTCACCGCTACTCCATCCTCTGGACCCCTAACTACATCATGTAATTTACTACTATACATATTTATTTATTTATTTATTTTCTTGCTATATTTCTATCTTCGTTTGCTGCTCACAGAAAATTTAAGCCGCCACAGAACAAGAATTGTAGGCAGAATTTAAAGAATTTGAGATAGAGCAATACTATTTGGATGTATATCTTATATACCTTTCATCCGAGCCTCTGTTTAATTAGACTGCAGCAATTTGGGTGGGTGTTCCTATAGATTGTGCGAAAGTTGCAGCCAAACCTAATTAACATGCCTGGTTTAGATAGAGAGGTAATTAATAGATAGTGAATTCTAAATTTCTGCGCTAGAAATTATAACCTTTTTTGTTTTGGTATTTTTCTGGTTGATGCATATATGGTACGAGATTATTCGAATCCCAACCAATGCGAAACAGCGGATTGTTCTGAAATTTTGTGAATTGTGAATGTTCAGTTATATATATATTATTACTAATAGTGGACCACAATTTAATTTAATTTAATTAAGCTCCGTTTCGATTGTACTATCATGTAGATTCTACGTGGACGACGTGCCGATAAGAGAAGTCGTCCGGAGCGAGGCGATGGGCGGCGACTACCCGTCGAAGCCGATGTCGGTGTACGCCACCATCTGGGACGGCTCCACATGGGCCACCGACGGGGGCAAGTACAAGGTCAGCTACAAGTACGCCCCCTTCGTCGCCGAATTCTCTGACCTCGTCCTGCGCGGCTGCCGCGCCGACTCCGCCATCCAGCTCGATCCCTCCTCCGCCGCTGCGGAGCACTGTGCCGACGCCGAGCTCGAGCTCATGACCGCCGACTACGCCGTCGTCACGCCGCAGAAGCGCGCCGCCATGCGCCGGTTCAGGGAGCGCTACATGACCTACACCGTCTGCTATGACGCCGTCCGCTACGCTGCCACGTTCCCGGAGTGCAAAAACTCCCCGCCGGAGCAGGAGAGATTCTGGGACTGGGGCGAGTCCAAGTTCGTCGCCATGCGCCGCCGCCGCTCCAACAAGCGCCGGCCCGGGGCCAAGCGCCAGGCCGACGCGTAATTATTCGTTTAAACATAATATCATATCATTCCTGGGTTTACCCGCTCTTCTATTATACAGTGAATGATGGCTTAATTTAATTACAACCACTACGTACGTGTGTATATATATATATATATATATGGTTCTTCGTATTATTATTATTATTATTATTGTATACATATATTGAGTGTGAGGAGATGACAGAGGATGCATGTGATCGGTAGGATTAGCGGGGGATTCTTTTTCTCTTGTGTAGTTTAATTGTGTAGGGTTTGTGATTCAATATTTATTCATTCTTTTGGGTGGCGGAATAATGTATGTGTTCGGTCCATGTAAAGATGATGATTGGTTGGTTAGATTCACAGTTTTTGTAATTTCTGGTGGATTCTTTTGTGTAATTATTAAATAAACAGGGATTATTAATTATTTGTTCATTTTCTTCGTCAATGTGGACTCTCTCATTTCTTCTGCGCATTCAAAATATTTTGGTGGATGTAATTAATGGATTGCTTGATCAATATGCTTTGTTGTTTTGCTGTCCTTAATTTGTATATATATTAATATATAGCCCTGTTTTAATGGGCGGTAGGAGAGTCAGAAGCGGAATAACATTGAATGCAAACGGAGTTTCACTTTCACATGGGATGCAGCTCCCATGAAATATTTAAAGGAAGAACAATTTATGCCAAATGTACTCTTTAGATTACAATAAGAGAACATAATGGAACACACCACCAGTAATAACAACTAACTTTTATACACAGGAAAAAAATTTAGTGAAAATCTCTTCAACGAAGCGTTTAGGTGTCCAAATCTATCGCCACATGCCACCTTTTTTTTTAACCAAAATTACAATTTCTTTCTCTAGTATTTAAAATTCTTTTTAAATTTTAAAACTTAAAAATTTCTAATGAATTATTATTATCTACATGAAAACAAAATTAATACGAATCAAAACCTTCTTAAGAAATATTGTTGAAAAGCTTCCTAAGAAAGGTTTATTCTTTTGTATGCGCTTGCCCCAGCCCCATGCGAGGTGGGATATATAGGGCTACAATGTGAACTCTCAAGTGTCAACCACTATGCTATTAATATGAGCAGCAGGTAAGTGTGCGTGGGGTCATGGATGCCTCCTCAGTGCCTTGGATGGTGAGGTAAAGCTATACATATATGCATATTTGAACAATGACATCCCACGTACATTTCTTTTGTATTTGGGGACTTGTGTGGAGTTTAGAGGGGGGTGGTGGTGGTGGTGGTGGTGGTGGTGGTTAGCTATTCGAGCTTAGTTGTTGCCAGCTATTAAGTCACTTGGAGGATTCCTTTTCTCGTGCTCGTGATATCGATGACCACTCCTCAAAAAAAGTAGCTTCTATGTACTAATCAATTACCTTTGAATTGGGGACCTTAGAAATGGGGCCTTTTTAGTTGGTGGTTTTATGTTTATGTTCATGTTCATGTTCATGTTCATTAGAGAGAAAATTATTCTTGTGGAATTTTACCTCGCCACTTCTAATTTACTTTCTTTCATTAAATAAACAAAAACAGTTACGTACAGCAGTCCTTTGTTTTCTCCTCTCTCTTTGTTTTCTTTTTCTTTTCTTTTCTTTTTTTTTTGAGATAATGATAACAAGTTATCCGCTTCAACCATGATTATGAACTATTAAATTTTTAGGCAATTGCGTTAGCTGTCAGCTTCGTTTATTTTTTTTTTCTAAAAAATAAACTTAAGTATAAATATAAAGTAACTAGATTTCAAATTTGAAATCTCTGACATCAAACGGTGAGCTCTTAGTCAAGAATGTTAATTAAGTACGGTCCGGTTGTTTCGTTCTCCCTCCTGAAATTTCATAAAAAAAAAAAAAAGCAAAAAAAGGACTAGTATGAATAACATGTGGTGGGCTTAAATTTGCCGTAGCTTCCATGTATTGTGGGCCGGGCCGGGCCGGTCCGGGTTAGTTATGTAATGCGCGGGACTAAACGGAAATAACTGTTTTTGCAGAGAGTAACAGAAATAACGGTTTGACCCTCCATCTATTACACGAGAGAGAGAGAGAGAGAGAGAGAGAGAGAAAGAGAGAGAGATATGAAAGGAAGGAGCGAGAGAGGCAGAGTAAGAGAGCGAGGCGCAGCTCAGAGAGATGATATTGGGTTGTTTTTCATGCTTCTTCATCCTCTTCTTCTTCCTAATTAGCTCTTATCTCTTCTCCGCGTCTCTTCTCTCTCATATGCATGCCATCATGATTCGATCTTTTTCACTCTCTTCATTCTTGAGTTTTTCTCCGGGACGCATTATGATGGTTTCCTTAAGATCAGATCGCATTGCACAACAATATTAAAACCCAATTGAGATTTCCTCAATCGAGGAGAGTCGAATCTGTTTATGTACTTCTATTTTTTCGTTTGCCTTTTTTGGATTTAATTTGTTTACGAAGCACAGAGTGATGATTCTACGTGGGGTGTATGTAATTCTTTTGATCTCTGGGTAGAATGCGGCCTCAACGCTTTGTTCGGGCTGTAGCAGAGCCGCTTCTTGAGCTTCGAAAGCCAATGTATGATTTCGAGCGCTACAGTGTTTGGCTGTTTAGCTGGGAATCTGACCGAACTGACGGTAAGTTTACATCTTCTTCTTTTTTTTCTCGTTACTTTTCTCTGTATTATGAGATCTTCCTACAATATAATAACCATGTCTCTATAGCACTTTTGGGAACAATTAGGATAAATGCAAACCACTACGTACTTCAGTTATTGCCCCTTTCCAGTTAATGGTTTTTTGTGTCTTGTTGAATCTTGAACAAGTAATTGTTGTGGATCAAAATCAGAGACAGAGAGACTGACACCAAACTTGCTAATGATATAGGATAAATTAGGTGAATATTTCTTCGAAGCAGGATTAAGTCATGGTGCATCTGATATACCTATCGCATTTCTAATGACACCACTGCCATTACAGAAAATCCTTTGTGATCTTCTATGTAGTAACTAACATTCTTGAGAATCAGGCCAATGTGGAGGGATTCCTTCTCTGCATTGTATATGAGACTGATAGCATTCGTATTACTACTTAAGAACGTATTTGTTCGTAAGGAAGGGAGTACAAAAAACTGCAAGTATGCAACATCTCAATTGGCTACTGCCGAGGAGAATGTCAGGTCATACATAAAGAACTCAAAAGTGATAAGCTATTTTTTTTTTTTGGGGGGGTTACCTTTATTACCGAAGATCATCTGAAGAAGAGAAAGAAATTTCTCAGCCTCGAATTACAGTGTTTAATATCAAATAACATGGCTGCAGCTAAACTGGAGATGAGGGACAGCAACCCTCAGGCTACATTTGAAATGGACAAGAAGAGATGTGAGACCTTCCTAGCAGAAAGACAAATGCTACTACGGAAGCATGAGACGGAGCATCAGCAGCTGCCGCTGCTGCGCGTGAAGAAGGGCATTGAACACTCACAGCTTCGGAAAGCACGGAGCTTAAGAAACCTATCATTTGGCATAGAGCAGTACTTGGACTCTTCGGCAACCAAGGTGGGCTTGTCACAGCCTAGCGAGTGTGAGCGGCTACCATCCATGGCAGCACCCTCTCTACAGACCTGGCACTCCGGTGAGGAGCAGTGCTTGGATCAACCGCCTTATACACGAACAAGCTCACCACAAGTTGAGCTCCAGCATGGTTTATTCATCTCAGATGCATGACTCTGTCCTCTTGGATCACCTCGATCCGCTTCACCTGTTGCAGCTTGGTGATCGATCAGCCAGGGACAGTTTTTTTTTTTTTTTTTTTTAAACCTTAGTAGTCATTTCAGGAAATGCCACTCAGACATAGAACATGGTTATCAGATTAAACTGCACTTCATTTCCTACTACATTTGACAGAAAAGCAAGCACCTTGACTTTGCATTCACTCGCCCTTACACCGTGGCATTCAGATACTGTTCACCCTCAAATATTCATCTTAGCATGCAGCATCAGCATGATTTCCATCCACTGGTTTAGTAGTGATTGGAATAGGTGAGAGAAGGATTAAAATGTAAATGATACATGCACTGTGACCCCTTTTTTCTTTTTCTTTTTTTTTTTCCTTCGCATAATTCTTTCATTTCACACCATGTATCAAATATATTCTGGAAGAACATTTATGGAATCTGGCTGTGATTGTTTATCGTGCCCCTGCGGCCATAGAGTTGTATTCAAGAACGTGGCATGAGAACCATCTGTGCTCGCTCCATTACCCTGCCAGTTTATAAGGGTGTTTGGTTTTGAAAATAAATTCTCCAACATTTGTCATAATCATCCTGTGAATTCTCCAACCGTGCCGAGCCAAGTACCAAAAAACACAAGTAAATTAGAATAGAAAACGAACTGGTACAGAATTTTATGACTAGTTTCAGCTCAGTCATGAGGCACAGACAAGTGCTTTTGGAACCTGATGTTCATCACTTTGCAATCAACAAAGTGAATGCTAGCGGAAAACAAAATATACAGTATCTAGGGTTCTGAGAGAGCTAACTTAATATAAATGTGAACCTCTATAGTCAAAAGGCGAGCAAGTCGAAGAGATTTCAGAACAACTGTTCGGCCTAAATATATGATGTAGCATTCCTACTACTTGTTTCGAATATAACAGCTGATTGGTCTGAGGCTGATATATTGAGACTCGAGATGTTGTATTTTATCTTCTTCTTCTTGAGGTTATATATGCCCTAGTACCCACACAGCACCGACAACGTACGGCGAAACGGATGAAGATTAGCAGCCTCTTAGTAGAAGATCAGCTCATCAGTTAGCTTTTGAAACTAAATCAAAGAGATGCAGCAGTAAAGCTTGGCCAGCACCTGAATATTTAAACTATCAAAGGTGTGTGAATAGCGGGATCTTCAATGTATTCGGACATTGCACCTTCGTGATTCCCAAGTCTTTCCTATAGTTGCTGGCACGCATGGCAGGTAAGTATTAATCATAAAGCTATGTTAAATCAGTATACCTGCAGGGACAAGGGGTATGTATTGCAAAAGGAGCCTTTACTGACAGAATTATCCTGGAAAATCTTTTGTTTCTTCATCATTTTGACTACTAATTTGTTTCCTGAATTTAATACAATGGAGCAATTTACTAATTTGTTTTCTGGATTCAATACAAGGAAGGGGGCAGTTTACTAATTTGTTTTCTGGATTCAATACAAGGAAGGGGGCAGTTTACTAATTTGTTTTCTGGATTCAATACAAGGAAGGGAGCGGTTTCTGAGCAAACATCAAGCAAAAGAATTTGAAGACTACTAAATTGCAGGAAAGATCCCATAGATCACATTCATGCATATAAACCTTAGAATTTGCAAACTACACAAACAAAGCCTGCAATATATGTTAAAGAATACTCTAGATAAGCAGTTTAAGCGCTATCAGTTGTCAGAAGATTGCAAGTTTCGAAAGTATAAACAAAATTAGGTAAAATAAGAAAAACAACAGAGCACCACAACCATAGTTCATATTATCAGAACTTCATCATTAACTTCAGATGGTTTCTTCAAAATGAGCAGAGCATGCAAGTCAGAGCTATGCTAGCACCCATCAAATACTCAAAAAAGCTGAAAGTAGGTGGAAGTTTAAAAAAACTACACAGCAAAAGCATTGTCATGTCATTCGACATAGTCAGAAAAATAAACTTAACTAATTTTAAATTCTTAAACCAGAAAAAACTGGAAAACAGAATTTATTATGAGAATACCCAAGTCCAAATCTAAAGAAAGCAGTACCACATAATGGTCCCACAGAACACCATAACCAGCTATAGTTTCATCAGCCTGAGAATCTAAGATCAGAGACACCATGACCTTAACAGAAAGAATTTAAGAAACCCATTCATCTACACTCAGAAACCAGCACAACCACCACCACGAAGGCGCAGGACAAGATGAAGAGTAGACTCCTTCTGAACATTATAGTCCGACAAGGTGCGTCCATCCTGCAGCTGTTTCCCAGCAAAGATGAGCCTCTGCTGAAACCAGGGGATACCCTCCTTATCCTGAATCTTGTATTTGACATTTTCTACGGTGTCCGAGCTCTCCACCTCGAGAGTGATGCTCTTCCCAGTTACAGTCTTCACAAAAATCTGCATTCCACCGCGGAGGCGAAGAACCAAATGAAGGGTGGACTCCTTTTGGATGTTGTACTCTGATAAGGTCCGGCCATCCTCCAATTGCTTCCCAGCAAATATGAGCCGCTGCTGATCGGGAAGGATTCCTTCTTTGTCTTGAATTTTACCCTTCAGGTTTTCAATTGTGTCAGAGCTCTCAACCTCGAGAGTGATGGTCTTTCCAGTGAGGGTCTTCACAAAAATCTGCATCCCCCCTCTCAAACGGAGAACAAGATGGAGAGTTGATTCTTTCTGAACATTGTAATCGGACAGAGTTCTCCCGTCCTCGAGTTGCTTGCCAGCAAAGATGAGCCTCTGCTGGTCTGAGGGGATGCCTTCCTTGTCCTGAATTTTTGCCTTGACGTTCTCAATTGTATCAGAGGTCTCAACCTCCAGAGTTATGGTCTTTCCGGTAAGGGTCTTGACAAAAATCTGCATGCCACCTCTCAGACGTAGGACGAGGTGAAGGGTTGATTCTTTCTGAACATTGTAGTCTGACAGAGTGTGACCGTCCTCGAGTTGTTTGCCTGCAAAGATGAGCCTTTGCTGATCCGAGGGGATGCCCTCCTTGTCCTGGATCTTGGCCTTGACGTTTTCGATCGTGTCGGAGCTCTCAACCTCCAAGGTGATGGTCTTTCCGGTGAGAGTCTTTACAAAGATTTGCATACCGCCTCTGAGGCGAAGGACGAGGTGGAGGGTTGACTCCTTTTGGATGTTGTACTCTGAGAGTGTGCGGCCGTCCTCGAGTTGTTTACCAGCAAAGATAAGCCTCTGCTGGTCCGGAGGAATGCCCTCCTTGTCCTGGATCTTCGACTTCACATTTTCAATTGTGTCGGAGCTCTCAACCTCCAAAGTGATGGTCTTGCCGGTGAGAGTCTTCACGAAGATCTGCATCTGCTACGAACAAAATAAATATTGCACAGTAACAATCAAAAATTAAATATCCGAAAAAGAGAAATCCATCATAAGTTTAATTCTTTCGCGCCATCGTAAGATATCAACAGATTACAATAATTAGAAAGAAGGATGAATAACAGGATCAGTCGGCTTAAAAATCCACAACAACTTTTCTTGTACCATATGGTCTCTTGATCTTAAGCACAAAAAATAGCCAGTAATGTTCTAATCAATAGGAAAAGCGGAGCAACGCATTTAAGAACCATTAAACAAGACCAAATTTCAATCACATAAGGTCCTACACCAAGACTTGCATATATAGGCATCATAGAGAAAACCTTACTTGACTTAAATATCTCATTCCAAATAGCAAGAAAATTACGGATAATCTAACACAGTAAAGATCATTAATGTTGAAAAAACCATACGAAAGATAGAATTATTACAAAAAGAATCTAGGATCAACACATCAATGCCGAACAAAACATCCTAAATCATACAAAAAATATACAATTTTCCGAAATCATACAAACAACTCGCGATAATAAACAGATGATCGCAAACCACACACGACAGATTCCAAATTCTCAGAAATAAATAGCATTAAAAGCACGAGAGCAAAAGGAGAAACGAACAATAAACAATACCTAGATACATTATTAGACACAGCAATCGTACTATTACTTGGTATTATCAATATCAGATGAAGGAAACAACAAATTAAACATATAAACAAAAAAAAAGAAGAAGAACTCATAGATCGGAGAACAGAAGAACTCTAGATCTCCATCTATCAAGGATCTTGAGATCAGAAGAGGAACAAAATACCTTTCAAGAGCTTGAGAATTGCGAGAGATTTGTGAACGAGGCGAGAGAGAGAGAGAACGATGAAGAGAGAAAGAGATAGTAGTAGGGTACGTGTGCTGCGTTTATTTACAAGGGTTTGAGCGTGTATTTATAGGGAAAAAAGAAGTTCCGATCCGGTTGAAAGGACGGTCGAGATTCGTTTCTTTTCCCCCATATCGATTTGATTTCGGGCTGGTACCGGATTGCGTTACGTTCGGCTCAAGTCACGAAAAAGATCTGCGCCGGAAAAGATCTGGTGCATATCCTACTCGGATTCTGGATGAGAATGGACCAGATATAACAATTTCTTCGTGGACTGCCCTGTAGTAAGTGACAAAAGGTTTAATGGTTGATATTGGTACCGGATTGCGTTACGTTCGGCTCAAGTCACGGAAAAGATCTGGCGCATATCCTACTCGGATTCTGGATGAGAATGGGCCAGATATAATAATTTCTTCGCGGACTGCCCTGTAGTAAGTGACAAAAGGTTTAATGGTTGATATTGGTACCGGATTGCGTTACGTTCGGCTCAAGTCACGGGAAAGATTTGGCGCATATCCTACTCGGATTCTGGATGAGAATGGGCCAGATATAACAATTTCTTCGCGGACTGTCCTGTAGTAAGTGACAAAAGGTTTGATGGTTGATATTGGTACCGGATTGCGTTACGTTCGGCTCAAGTCACGGGAAAGATCTGGCGCATTTCCTACTCGGATTCTGGATGAGAATGGGTCAGATATAACAATTTCTTCGCGGACTGCTCTGTAGTAAGTGACAAAAGGTTTGATGGTTGATATTGGTACCGGATTGCGTTACGTTCGGCTCAAGTCACGGGAAAGATCTGGCGCATATCCTACTCGGATTCTGGATGAGAATGGGCCAGATATAATAATTTCTTCGCGGACTGCCCTGTAGTAAGTGACAAAAGGTTTGATGGTTGATATTGGTACCGGATTGCGTTACGTTCGGCTCAAGTCACGGGAAAGATCTGGCGCATATCCTACTCGAATTCTGGATAAGAATGGGCCAGATATAACAATTTCTTCACGGACTGCCCTATAATAAGTGATAAAAGGTTTGATGGTTGATATCCGAGATTTTAAATTCGAATCCTAGTTAATTCACATTTTTAGCTAAATTTATTTCTAATTGAAATAAACGGAGCGGATAACGTGTTACCTATCTCTCAAAAAAATAAATAAAAAATAAAAAACAAAAAAACAAAAAAATAATTTCTTCGGCTCAATATCGATATCTTGGGCTCCCTTGAGCCCAATTTGTAGGATGAACATATTACATGTTTTTATTTTTTTGAGAAAAAGATGGTACGCTAACCACTTCATTCATTAGAATAATGAGCTAAGCTATAGGAATGAGGCATCGTAGGCCTCAGAGAAGAGCAACGCTACCGATTACAGAAGTGCCTATTTGCCGAGAGAAATTAGTCCCATAGGTTCATCAACTAATTAATTTTATAAACTGCTAGAATGGGGTCCGACTGACCCTTCCTAAAAGTCGCATAGTTTCTGACCTCCCAAGTAACCCACCAGCAGACTACTAGTCTAATTAGCCCTGTACTCTTTGATTGCGTTCCATTCCTAACCATCCACCTATCCTAGAACAAATTTACGTCATCTTCCAAATCTCTAGATTGAACACTCTCCAAGATCATCGTTCTCTTCCAAATTCTCTTCAATCCCACACAACACAGTGACACAAGAGCTGTATTACCGTGTAAGAGGCCTCTTTTTGAGGAGCCAGAAAACACTTTCACTTTTAGGAGGGAGAGAGATGTGTCATTTTGAAGCGAAATAATTACATACTCTGGCAGTCCTTCCATATTTGGTATGTGTTAGTACAAAATCTTATCATGCTGATTACATATCTGTTCAAATTAGCGCACCGTTAGTATTCAATGATAAAATTTCAAAAAAATAGGAAGACTAAATTAGGGGGAAAAAAAACATAAAATCATTCAAAATTTTCATAGTTGCTAAAAAAAAAGAAAAAGAAAAGAAAGAAAATTTCGAACATACCGGAAGAGCGAAGACCATGGACGAGCGTGCTCGCTCACCAACATGTGCGCCGGCTCCACCACGTACTTCCGCATCAGCCGCGCCATCGTACTCCCAACACCTTAACAAAGCCACAAACAATAAATAACCTCACAAGTAACTAGAAGATCATCAACCGCCACACCAAATAAATAATAATAATAAAATAAGAAAATAGAATAGACATAGAAAAAAAAAAAAAAATCGATGGGATTGCGGGGGCGAGCGGCGGGGGGGGGGGGGTGAAGGGAAGAGGGAGACCTGAGCTGGTGATGATGAGCAACAGACCGGCGAGGAAGGAGATGTTGCGCCTGTAGAAGGCCTGATGATGTTGACGATCCCGACGGCGTAGGCGGATCCGTTGCCGAAGGCGTAGCCGGCATTGGCGAAGATGGAGATGAGGACGTGCTCCTTCATGTTGAAGGGCCCCGGGTTGAGCGAGAACTCGCGGTGCCGAGGCGGGGAATGCGGAACTTGGAGGAGGGAGACGGCGCGAGGAAGTGGGCCGCGGGAGGGAGGCGACTGGACGGTGATCTGGGTGATGATGAGGGCTCGGTGCGGTAGGCGAAGAACTGGTTCAGGAACGACATGAGCGCGCAGGCCAGCGTGCCGATGAACCACATGCGGAACGTCCACACGGGGAGGGACGGGTCGTCCGCGTTCGTCACGTGAGCCGCACCCCTCGATCGCGACACCTCCTCTCCTCCTCCTCCTCTCTGTCCCTCCCGCCCGTCTTCTTCCGGTGACTCGCCCGCGCTCGATCGCCCACTCGTGCGCCGCCGCCGCCGCCGCGAGAGAGGAGGAACCTGGAGGACGGGGTTTGGTGGAGGTAATTGGGATTTAACAGGGAGCCCACTTCAAGCGATCGAGAGGAGTGGAGAGGAGAGGGGACGGATTTGGATGCTAGAATTTGGACGGTTAGAGATGCGAGTTGACGAGAACGCCTTTTTTGCGCAGTGTGAGTAGCCCATAGTTTGGTTCTCGCCAAAGAGAAAGCTCTCTAATCACACCAAATTAGTCATATGAAATATTAATAAATAGATAATAATAATATAATATATAATAAAATATTGTTTTAAATAAATTTAAGCTATATATAGAAATAATTAAAATACAAAAATAAATATATATGATGGGATTGATGAATTTATTACTATATATATCGTGATTGATTAAGTCATATTAATAGGACATGTGACCAACAAAATTTTTTTTTTGAAATAATATACTCTATTGCTGTTCATTTCGTTTATTTTTAAAAAAATAGGGTTAACTGAAAATATAATTAATTAGCATTCAAATTTGGCAACTCGGGGATCGATCGCAAAAATTTTTTGCCACTTGCATCAGGACGGTCAATTTTTTCTTTTAATTTTTCATTTTTTTGGTTCTAAAAAAAATAATTTTTCATATATTATAAATAAAATATTTTTAATTTTTAATTTTAAAAAAATAAAAACTATTTTTTATAAATTAATGAGAATTTTTATTTTTTTTTTAACCAGACATGTGAAAAATTAAAAAAAAGGTATAAAAAGGTTTTTTAAAAAAAGGGTTCATACTTTCGGAAACCATTCTACTTCGAAGAGTTTGTTTGGAAATTCAAAAATATATATTTTTTCAAAAAA
>NC_033623.1:16167934-16191916 GCF_001540865.1 Ananas comosus | reverse complement strand
AAACCAGTTAGATAACTTTTTATAGGAATGTATAAAATAATTGTATTCATATCCTATTTTCAGTTAAAATTGAAAAAGAAAATCTATAAATTTTAGAGAAAAATGAGCACAAAATATTTTAGCTATTGATAGTTCTCTCTCTATAAAGATGGGATATAATTTGGCAAAATTTACACCAACTTAGACTGATGCAAGCACTTTAAATTTAAAAAAAATCATTTAAAATAATATTATTTTGAACAACTTGTATATCCTTGGGGGTATAATCCAATGGTAAAATGACAGATAGTTTTATCCTGAACACGGGATTTTGTACTTTCATAGGTATTTAGAATTGAGACTCAAAATTTTGACTTTGAAATATGGGATTTCATACTTCCATCCATAAATTGAGAAAAAATATGAGATTTTGTTCTTTCATGTGTAAAAATTTTAGACTCGTAGTTTGACTTTTGAAAACATAGAATTTCATGCTTTCATGTGAATTTAAATTTAAATTAAGACTTTTGAAATATACACAAAAGGTGTTTAAAGAGGGGTTCTAAAGTATGAAAGCTACTCACCTTTTGTTTTGTTTTTTTTTTTAAAAAAAAAAACAAAGCTGCGACTCCAGGGAATATATTTTTACTTTTAATAATAATAAATACATACATACTTAATTGGAACATTTAGAACTGCTCATGAACTGATCACACCTTGGAAATCAAACTCTAGGGTCTGTTTGTTTGCACGTAAGTGGGGTGGAAGTGGGAAGGGAAAAGTAGTTTTCGGTGAAAATTGACCATTTGCGTTGTTTGGTTCACCGTAATGTTATTATGCCCGTAAGTCCACTTCACCTAAACTAATGAACTTGACTTCACCCTCCCACAGGGCGAAGTCAAATTCGGTGAACTGAAAAAAAATGCATGAGTGTTAGGATTACCTCTTCTCCTCCTCTCCTCCCGACCCAACTCTCTCTATTCTCTACCCTTTCCTCTCCTCCCGACCCAACTCTCACCATTTTTTTTCCTCAGCAGACCCCATAAAACAAAAAAAAAAATTTCTCCCTCATTTTGTTTCTTCAATCCTTTCTTCTCTCTCTAGCCATTCATCTTCTTCGATCTCAGATCTCGCATTCCATTTCCATCTCTTTCCCTATCGCAGTTGACAAGGTTTACAAATAAATTTTTTCGTCTCTGATTTACTGCAGTTTTTATTATTTTTTTTCTTTATTGCAATTTTTAACATTTTTATTTACTGCAGTTTCAATTTTTTTTAATTTACTGCTATTTTTATTTTTTTGCTCTGATTATTAAAGATTTAAGATTAGTGTTGTACCAAATCATATTTTTTTATTTACTGCATTTTCTAATTTTTTGGCCCTTTATTTCTGATGATGGTGGCTTTTTTTTTTTTTCCGATGAAAAAATTTAGGGTGCGGTGGGGTGTGGGTAGGGGTGGGGGATTAGAATATGTCCTTTTTCATCCTCTTGTTTCAATTCCTTTGGAAACTTTTTCTTTCATGATGCTGATTCATGTTCAGATTATTGTATTGATTCTCCATCAGAAGAAAAGAAGGAAAAAGAATTGATTCTTCTAGCTTTCAATCTTGGTTTTGCAATGGTGTTGTGAAATGGTTTAACCATGTATTGTGAAATGGTTTAACTTTGTATACATGATGTTACCATGTAGAGTCAAGCAGAAAATTTGCTTTGTTGTATTCAAATGCACAAACTGTGTTTGGATTTGGATTATTAACACATGATGCACAAACTGTGTTTGGATTTAAATTATTAGCACTAATGCCACGTTTGTTTTTTGATTATTAACACATGATGAAAATTATATAGTTTCTTTTTAATGTAGAAAACTTTTAGTTTAGTTTATTTGGCACATATATTAGTAATTTTTTATAATTCTTTTTTGAATCTTTTTCAGTTTCAGATGGACAATAGAGATTTCCTTTTGAACTTACATCGTGCTAATTAAGTCGGATTTGTTATTATGGTGGTGTGTGTAATATTCTTTTTACGATTACGTGAAAGGGATCGAACATTAAACAGAGAGCCATCTAAATTGAGGGATTTACATAGAAAGGCTCACATGCGTGGTTACGTTGAAACAAACAGCAGAAATAAACTAATTTTCACCCCAATTCCACTTCAACCCAAAATCCATTTCTACCCCAAATTTACTTACGTTGAAACAAACGTGTCCCTATTGTAGAAGAACTTCTCAATTTGTTGCTCGGCATTCTGGGGCGGTGGGGCCCGATCCTATTCCAGGCCGCCAAACTAAAAATTACATCTCAGACAGCTGGCAGTACTAGTGACTAGAATCTAAATCCAAAATTTTCGTCTATTACTGCTGGAATGCCGACACACTCAGTTGGCACATGCATGCAGTTTCAATCCGGCAGCACTCCTTATACAAGTCAAAAATATTGACCTTGAACTTCAAATTTATATATATTTATTTATCTTATTTTAAAGCATGTGATTCTTATAACTGAAAGCTGTTATGCATATGTCATGAATAAAAGAAGCTATACTATCTGAAAATGAGAACTCCAGTTATTTTTGTGAAGGCAATGTAACTGATTAATGAAAATACATCTCAATCTACCATCATGTAGCTCTGTAATGTAAACAATCAGACATTTCGTGAAAGTTATATTTTAGATCATTTTATGCAAGAAATTTTAGACTTTGGCCCCATTTGGTTCGGGGGCCAAACGGAGTCATTTTTTACCAGAATATTTTATCTCGGTCAAAGCTTGCTATTCCCGGTTATCCCGGAATAACAAGCTTTTTACTATTCCACCATTTTGGTGGAGTAGTGCTATTCCAATGCTTAAATTTAAACTTAATTAAAATTATAAAATAAATTAAAACTAAATTATATAAATATAATATATTATATATTATAATACATTATTTTTATTATAAAATTATTAATTGTACTATATTAATACATATTATTTATATTTAAATATTATAATAAAATTTATAATAAATTATATTTAAATATTATAATAAATTCTTTTTATTAAATTTAANTTAAATTTTAATTTCAAATTTTGAAATTTAAAATTTTAAAATATAAATATAAAATATGAAAATTTAAATTCTAATATAAAAAAAGAGATAATATTATTATTTTTTATTTATAACTATTCAATTTAATTCTTATTCCATCTTACATAACCAAACGCTATTTTTTTTTATTTCCAGAAATAACCCAATTTTCATGTAAACGCAAAATTAATCTAATTCCCGCTTATACCTCAATTTATACTTATTTCTGAAATATTCATTTTTAACTTATTCTCGACCAGTACCTTATAAAATGAATACGTTTCTAGATTAGACGTGTGATTAAACAGCGGAACAACTTTTTCATAAATACGTTTCCATAAATTACAATTCTGATTAGACTGCATAACAACTTGGTACTATGGATCGAGGACCACAGCAAACTTGCATTTGTACTACCATTATTATAACTTACTAGTTGAATTATAATTTTGTCAAATAATAGAGCCTATTAAATGTTATGTAGGTACTAGGTTGTCTTAAAAAATTAAAACTACCAATGATATATAACTCGGGAATGGTATCGAGAGTTTACTTGACAAGTCAACTCTAGTGCTGCAAATGTTTTTTTTATCTTGCTATTTGTTTCCGTGCATGTGGATAATTTTAAAATATAACTTATCAATTATGTTTCGGGATATCTTTTTGAATCCTTATAGCATATTTCATGAGCTTGCTTGCTCTAAGCTGGATACATATTTTAATTTTATTTCTGTTTTTACAAATTCATTCTCAAATCTATTGACTTTTTTATGAGGTTCAGTACTATTTTGTCTTTCTCTTTTCTGACTATTTTAAAGAATTGAAAGGGAGAGGTAAAATTCTAGTTACATCATATTTTGGAGACATGCTTTTTGTCAAACCGAACTAAGAGCGCTTTCAAAAACTTATTTTACTTGTGACTAAGCATCAACATAAATCTTGGCCACTGAATTATTAAGAATTTGTTACCTGTATCCGGAACATAAATCCTGACAATAATATAAAAAAAAAAAATTTATTTGATTAAATAAAATAGATATTTAGTTTTTTATTTAAATAAAAAATATCTTAAAACATATCTAATAAATTGGTTTTTGATAGAAAGACCTTTGCTTTCCTGTAATAATTTATCTATAGTTAAGATCCTATTTTGATGTCGAAGTAAGCTATATAATGATAATTTATCCTTTTTTTTTTCTGTACGATTAAGTGTTAGGAGTTTAATTTTTATTTCTAAAATTTTATTATTAGCATGCTATCTTTTCCTCAAAAAAAAAAAAATTTTATTATTTTTAGATTAGACAGTATATCATATTATCTCAACTAAGCGGTGGTTTATCATATTCATTATGTACCAAATATTCTAATACTTTTTAAATAAATTTAAAAACTTTTTTTTCTTTAAAGTTATAACTTTATTTTTAATTTTTAGAAAAACTTCAAAAACCCCCCTTGTGGTTTTGCATTTTTTCATTTTAGTACCATATGATTTAAAGTGTATCAAGTTAGTACCCTTTGGTTTCGCACTTTCTCACTTTAGTATCTTGTGGTTTAAAGTGTATCAAGTTAGGACTCTGTGGTTTATTTTGTATCAAGTTAGTACCTTGTGGTTTTATTTTTTTCTTAATTAAATATTAAACCACAGGTACTAAAGTGAGAAAGTACAAAATCACAAGGCACTAACTTGATACACTTTAAACCACAGGGTACTAAAGTGAGAAAGTATGAAACCACAGGTACTAACTTGATACACTTTAAACCACAGAGTAATAAAGTGAAAAAAAATAAAATCACAAGGGGAGTATTTGAAGTTTTCCCTTAAATTTTTTTTTTTCCACTGTTATCCTATAAGAGAGATGTGGTCCTTCTAACTAACTTGGATTTCATTAGGCCGATTCGACTCGGCTGAGCCAACACAGGATCGGGTCGCTTTCCGGGTCCGAAAGCGACGGGTGGATCGCCGGCTGGCAAAAAGAGGGATGGACCCCACCAGCGGTGGGCCCGCAGTGGCGGGGTGTGTGTGGTTGCGTGATCCTGCTCCGACCTTTTGGCGCCCGATTGGGATTCCCGAGATTCCGGTTCCCAAAGCTGAATCTCCAGCGCATACGACGCTCCCTCCTCACGTGATCCCAGCTGTTTACTTTTCCACATATAAAGTATTCTAATCCAATAATAACAGATTTGGTGTTGATAACTTAATACTTCAGATTTTAAATTCGAATTCTAATTGATTCGTATTTTCAAATGAGTTTATTTTTAAATAAAATAAATGAAGCGGATAGCGTGCTATTTATCTCTCTCAAAAAAAAATTAATGGGCAATAATGAAAAACCATGCCCGGCTATATATATTAGTTTCTAATCTAAAATTTAAACAAAAAGAGAAAAATTCAAACTTGCCATTCGAACTACTTGACAATTTGACATTTGAACAGACTTTATAATGATCATTTGAATCTTAACCTTTGCCCTTTTGAACCGATTGTTTCTAGAGCAAGTAGCAAAGGGCTTGGCGGTTGGTACCTGAGATCCAAGTTCGAATCCTAGTTGATTCATATTTCTAACTAAGTTTATTTCTAAATGAAATAAACGAGGCGGATAGCGTGCTACCTATCTCTCAAAAAAAAAGAAAAAAAACCTTTGGCCTTTTAATTCTGTAAGAAAAATCTGAAAAGATTGGGTGCAATAATTACTTGCGTTGATGGCAATTTTAAGCCTTTTAATAGATGATCCATTGTAATTTCTAACTAGTCCAAAGCTTAAAATTATTCCAAACAATTTCTAATAGAAATATTTTTTTAAGAGATTAGGTAGCAAATTATCCGATTTATTTATTTTATTTAGAAATAAATTTAGTTTAAAATATAAATCAATTAGAATTTAAATTCGAGAACTCGAATATCAACCACTAAGTTTTTTGTCACTGACTCTGGGGATGAACGGTATTTCTCATAGAATATTATTCTAGCTTGAAATGGGACATTTTCCCTGTCGCTGTCCTTCCCCCGACGGCGCCTGCCGGCAGCGTGGGCGTTTCCAATGTGGCTTTATTAATTATCTGTCCGTCATTTCTTTTTCAAAACTGCGCATTATTGACTTCATCCATCCATCCATCCATCCATTTTTTTTCTTTTCATACTCACATGTATGTTCACATTCAGGGACTTCAGTATATGTATAGTTCATGCATCTTCTACGCTGGGGCCCCTGGCAATATGATCTACAATTAATCGCATCTATCTATTATTAGGAAAAGAAGAATGGGAAACCATGTAGCGATAACTAATATTTTTAAAAATGAGTTGAATTTTGCAGCTTTTAGTTATTTGATCTTGAGTGACAAGTAGAAGTAGAAATTTTTCTACACTTTTTCTATTTGCTTTTATTTGTATTTTCTGTTTTCTTTACCTTTAATATTTTTGGAGGAGGCCACATTGCCTCAACCCCTGTAGTCAAATTTATTTGCTAAATAAATAAAGCGGGTAGCATGCTACATTTTTTTTAAAAAAAAAAAATCAAAACAAAGGTGAATATTTTTTGCATTATAAGCCTACAGTGCGTCAGCAGTTTACAACAGGGGCGAGAAGCAGGAGGGTTTAGCTTGAAGTTTTTTTATGCATGTTCTTCTAATCGGTGAAGAAAAAGTATTATAAATTATTATTTAGTGTCCTCCCTAATTAAAATTGTTTGAAAATATAATGTTTTAGCTAACCAGTGAGTGAGAAAAGAAACTTGTACTTNTTTAAATTTTACTGATTTTCTCTTTTTTTTAAAAAAAGATAAATTTACTAAAGGGGTAAAGGCTAACGAGAGTGTCGTTTTGCTGTTGGGTTGTATTCGGCCTACCCCAGGTAAAGTGATGCAGCAAGCGCAAAGACGACCTGTGGTGCTGGACCTGAATAAATTTTGGTAAATCTGTGAATAGAACTATATACAAATGAAGTTTTTTTTTTTTTTTTAGTTTTTTTTTTTGCTCACACTAGGATTTGAATCCGGAAAACCGAGTACCACCGTCTAACGCTGGCCAAAAGGGCTGGCTGTGGCTGGTTGTAGTTTTTAACAGGATTACTCTATCACCTTACTAGTTGGATTTTATTTTATTTTATTTTATTTTTTTAGAGATAGGTAGCACGCTACCCCTTCGTTTATTTCATTTAGAATTAAACGTAGCTGGAAATGTAAATCAACTAGGATTCGAATTTGGGTTTCGGGTACCAACCACCAAGCCCTTTGCCACTTACTCTAGAAACGGTCGGTCTAGTTGGATTTTATTAGTTTTGATTTTATCTTGAGTATCTTATAGTATACATCTTAAATCAGTTATTTGTTTTAATAAAAATATCAGCAAATTAAATATCTATATAACTTATTTTTTAGAAATTTTGGTTTTATCTGTGTATCTTGTAGTGCATCTTAAATCAGTTATTTTTTTAAATAAAATATCAGCATATTAAATATCGATAAAAGTTATTTTTTAGAAAAATGGATACTCAAATGGCAAAATACTATATGATCAGTAGCCAAGTCGAGTTTTCAAATTTGAAATCCAGTAAAAATAAAACCAGCTCTCAACCAAAAGAATAATATCCGTAGATTTTTACTTTATTAAGAGTCTCCGCCGAAGGAAATTGCAACATTAATGTATCTTTCCGGACTTAGTATCTCGCGACGCTCGTTAATTTAAACAGTTTGAAAACCAGATTTAAATTTCTAAACTTATTTGCATAGTATACATCACTTCAAAATACGCTTTTAACTTATTACCAAAACAGCCTTATATATTATATTATATATTATTATTATATTATATTATATTATATTATATTAGTAGAAAAACTGGATCGCTTCTCCTTAGTCGACGGGCGACGGCGGATCAAACCGTTCACTCCGTGGCCGCTCTGAAAAACACCGTCCCGATACGCTACGCCATTCCCCCGAAGATATTCCCACAGGGGCATTCTCGTAATTTTAACAACGCGAGATTCCCCTTCTCCCCGCCAATTATAACCGCNTTGGGCCGGGTGGGCATTGGGTTGTGGATTTTAGGTATAGGGGTGTTAGTGTTACGCGCGTATATTAATTAATTTATTATTATTGTTATTAATATTATGAATTATATATATTAATTCCTCTTTTGGTCCGTTACCTCGCTCGCTCGTGGACACACCACTACTACTCTTCGGTTGGCCGCTGCTTGCTCTAGAACGCGAACATCTTCCGGGACTACTACAGCTACTACGGCTGCCGCATCCGGCCCGGCAACGGCTTCCGCATCGGCCGTAACCGCTTCTACCTCTACTCCTGCACGAGGAAGTACAACTTCCCGGGGCCTAAGTCGCTCTTGACGGCCAGCGGCTTGGGGCCCTACGCCTTGAACGCTCACCCCTCCTGCAACCGGTCCTTAGCCGGCTGCCCCTCCCTCCGCTGGACCTGCCACTAGACGCACTAGTGCTCCCCGAGCCACGCCATCCGCTTCTTGACCAAGTCCTTGCTGTACTCGCGCGTCCGGTCGCACGGCTACTTGGTGTACGCCTTGCAGGTGTGCCCCTCCCTGCCCAGCAGGCGCAAGCAGTGGCACTCGGCGTGGAGGAGCTAGCCGCTGTGGAGGAGGAGGAGGAGGAGGAGGAGGAACAGGAGGCGGCGGCAGAAGAAGGCCAACTAGGCGCGGCGCAGCTAGAGGTAACAGCGGCGGCGGCGGCGGCGGCCTCTTCCTCCTCTGGACCTCCTCCCCCCAAACCACCCTCCATTAACCCTAAATGCTTCCCCTCGGGGTGAAGTTCGCTAAGCTCTCCCTCACCTCTCCTCTCCCCTGCCTAAACCTACCGATCTTAAACCTGCCGATCTCTACGCTCAACTGCTCTTGCGGAAAAAACCGTCACACTCATCGGGTTCAAACCAAGAGCGGTTTCTCCTTTCGAGAGATTAGTGTGGTTTAATCAGTATACCTTTACTAATTATTATATATATTATTTTATTATATTATATATTATTTTTATAACAAAATATTTATTTAATTCGATATATATCTTTATTAATTTTTATGTTTTATTTATATATCTACCCTAACTACTTATAATGATGATGAGGAAGTACGTGGTGGAGCCGGCGCACATGTGGTGGCCGAGTAACCTCGTGCAGGTCTCGCTCTTCCGGTTAGTTAACTCTCAAAGCTATCGTTAATTTTTCCCTTTTTGTTGTTGTTCTTGTTGCTGCTTCTGTTGCTGCCATAGCGTTTGCTCAGTAGAATTAATTGAAGTTTGAGAAGTAAAGTGCTGAATCTAATAGTTTGAACCAAAAATTATAATGCATTCAGATTTGATAACTAAGTGTTACATATCCTATAGTTTGAACTAAATATATAATTTATTCTTTTTGTATTTTATTTTTTTTTTCATATGAAGTAAGGGCGGAGCACCGATTAATTTTATTTTTATTTAATTAGTAACTTCATTCAAGGAAAGAATCTTTTAAATTATTTAATAAAATTTAGAAAGCTTAATTATTAAAAATTAAAAGTCGAACAATCACATTTTAAATATTTCGGAAGATTCTGAAGGTAAAGTTAATTGCTCATCAAATTATAAATATAATTTTGAAATTTGAAACTAAAATCAACATAAAAGCATATAAAATTTTTCTAACCATGGACCATTTTGAATCGATTCAAAATTTTATTTTTACTATCCAACTTTCAATTTGTTTGATTTGATTAATTTGAATGCGTCGTTTATCTTTACCTTCNTGAATGCGTCGTTTATCTTTATAGATTTAGTACACTTTATATAATTCTCGTAATTATCAATTATTAATATAAGTAGTTAAGTTCAACTTCATCAATTTTTTTCATCTTTTAAGTGCTCAGTTATAAAATTAAAATTTATATTTAAACAATATAAATTATATAAAAAAATATGTGTAAAAATTATATATTTTAAATTTTTATAATGAAAAATTGAGGGAAAAAATTAGATTAAATTAGAAAAATGAAAGCCTAACCCCGCTACCTCTGAGAGAGAGAGAGAGAGAGAGATGGGATGGAAAAACAAAAAAAAACAAAAAAAAAAAAAGAAAACCAAACCGCACAACCCCCACCGTATATAGATTTTTTCACGACAAACAAATCATCGACACAGATAAAAGTTTTGCGCTTTTTTTACTTAAAAAAAACGCGAGAAGAATTGTGCTGGCTTTTTGAGCAACGTGACAAAAGCTGTACGTTTGGTTTATCCAACTCAGAATTGTTGCTGTGTATATTTCCACCAAACTTTATGTAAAGTATTTCTCTTCCTATCTTTACAACGTAGAAGGAAAAAGCTTTTTGTTCGGCCATCGCTTTGTCGTGCAACTTTTTAAAGCATTACGTACGTTCTCTTCATTTCTTTGGCTATCACAATTATTATACTTCTTCTGCTTAAAAGAGTACAGTTCATATCTACTCCTTGATTAAGATGCATAGTTGTTGTTTGATTTAACTTGCATCCATGTGTAATAACTGCGTTACAAAATTCTTGTAATATGAGTCTCCAGAACCCGTGGAGATGGTACGTGTGAAATTAATGCTTTAGAAGGGCCACCTAATTGTGGCTTTTCTATAGAATCTACGCGCTACATCGACCTTTCAAACTGGGAATAGTTTCTCCATTGTCATGATTTGTTGAATTCCTTGGAGGATTAGTGCCTCATTGCGGCCTCACAATGCTAAACATAATTCAAATCCATAAAATTAGCTAAAGCATTTTGAGAGTCAGTGTTGCAAAAAAAAAGTCCATTCGCCGGAATTTATGGACCATTTGCATCGATTGAAGATTCTTATAGGGCGACTATAAGGAGAGGATTTTGCTACGTTTAAATGTCCCTACTCAGCATTAATTCCCTGTCACTGGATGGCATCTTTTCATTCTTCAATGTACTAAATAAATGTTTGACTTTGGTTCTGTAGTAATTTACTGGGCGAAAGATCCTAGTCATATGACAATTGACTTGTCACCTACCTAGCATTTAACAAATTTATCTGGGTGTCCGTAAATTTTTAAAATTTTCACTTTTAACAGGTATTTATTTACTTAGGCCCTGAGCGGAGATAATTTCGTTATCCCCGCTATTCCGCCAAATGACATGAAATTTAGCCGGAATATTTTATTTCGGTCAAACTTTGTTATTCCTGATTATTCCGAAATAGCAAAAAATTTGCTATTCCACCATTTTGGTAGAATAGTGCTATTGCAATGCTTAATTTCAAACTTTAATTAAAATTATAAATTGAATTAAAACTAAATTATATAAATATAATATATTATATATTATAATACATTATTTTTATTATAAAATTATTAATTGTACTATATTAATACATATTATTTATATTTAAATATTATAATAAAATTTATAATAAATTATATTTAAATATTATAATAAATTCTTTTTATTAAATTTTAGTTTAAGTAGAATTTTAAAAAATTTATAAATTTATTATAATAAATTATTTTTATTAATTGTTCCCGCCCTTATTCTTATTTTAAAAATTTAAAATTTAAAATTTTAAATTTTAAATTTATAATTTATAATCTCAAAATTAAAGTTTATAATTTTAAATTTTAAATTTAAATTTTGATATTTTAAATTTTTGAAATTTAAAATTTTATATTTTATATTTTTCAAATTTAAATTTGATCTTAAATTTAAAGTTTGAATTTTAAAATTTAAAATTTTGAATTTAAAATTTGAGATTTTAAATTTCAAATTTTTAAATTTCAAAGTTAAATTTTTAAATTTAAAAATATAAATTTAAAATTTTAAAAATTTAAATTCAAATATAATAAGAGGATAATATCATCACTTTTTATTTATAAAACCCTCTATCCTTCTTATTTCATCTTTCATCTTATCTAACTAAACGCTATTTTTTTTATTCCCAGAAATAATCTAATTTTTCATCCAAATACAAAATTGATCTAATCACCGCTTATACCTCAATTTATATCTATCTTTAAAATAGTCATTTTTTGCTTATCCCCGAACCAAACGATATCTTAATTACTTTTCCGCCACACCAGCCATAGTCCTCTTTACATTCCACCTTAATTTGCTACAGATTCTGGGTACAACATTGGTCAACACTTCTAAGGTCACTGAGGAAGAATCTTAATAGTTAAACACAAGTATCGAAAATTTTCTATATTTTTAAGAGAAATTCTCTATTGTTTCTCTCTTTTTCTCTAATATTTTTATATGTTTGTTTTCCAATTATTCATACCAAGTTACCAACTACGTGAATACTAACAATTCTACCTAAAACAAAGAGGAGGAAATATACGAACAATTCGGACCTCCTTTATTCCTAGAATGCTCATGACATACAAATTATGTTATGGATAACGATGATCACTTCATCTGCAGGGCTTTACACGAGAAAGAAGACCGCCGCATGTCTCGGGCCAAATTCTTCGTCATCGTTCTGATCTGCAGCTTCTCGTGGTACGTCGTTCCGGGCTACCTCTTCCCGACCATTACGAGCATCTCGTGGGTCTGCTGGGCCTGGCCCAAGTCCGTAACGGCGCAACAGCTCGGCTCCGGCATGAACGGGCTCGGCATCGGTGCTTTCACCCTCGACTGGAGCACCGTCGCCTCCTACCTCTTCAGCCCGTTAATCACCCCCTTCTTCGCCATCGTCAATATCTTCGTCGGCTATCTCTTGATCCTCTACGTAGTCATGCCGGTGGCATACTGGGGGTTCAACCTCTACAATGCAAAGACTTTCCCAATTTTCTCCTCGGATTTGTTCACGGCTGCTGGCCAGCCGTATGATATCAACGCCATCGTCAACAACAAGTTTGAGATCGACATGACTGCGTACGGTAAGCAGGGGAGGATAAACCTGAGTTTGTTCTTTGCTATAACCTACGGCCTCGGATTCGCGACCATTGCGGCTACGCTAACTCATGTTGCTTTGTTCTATGGAAGGTAATAACCTACTACTACATGCTCTGATTTTATGTGACTGTACCTATCTCACGTTACTCCGCCAAATTGCCGCTCTGTCTCTCTAAGTACGCACACATTGGAAGCTATGTTCCACGTAGAACAGAGCAATGCAATGTAAAATCGGTGCAAACTAGTACCATTTTGATTGCCGGAGCCATTTTAGTTGAATTCTGATATTTAGGTCCCAAAAAATACCAATTTTCTTAGAGAAACATGCGATTGTCACAAAGTGCAATTGCAAAATCATTCGGCCCAAAGATGTAATCCTCTTATTCCTCAGCAAGAACTATTTTACTTTTTTAAGAGATTCGAGTAAGTTATGTCACTCACGATCTAAAGCGAAACTTTTCCAGAGAAATATACAATCGGTACCGAGCTTCGTATAATAAAGGAAAAGTGGACATCCACACGAGGTTAATGAGGAAGTATGAAGACATACCCAGCTGGTGGTTCTATTTACTGCTGCTGGTGACAGTTGTGATCTCCCTGATTCTGTGCACTGTGTTGAAGGACCAAATTCAACTTCCATGGTGGGGCCTCCTCTTTGCTTGCGCCATGGCCTTTGTGTTCACTCTCCCCATCAGCATCATCACTGCAACTACCAACCAGGTACAAATAATCTATCCCACTTCGTACTTCAATTTTTAGAGACACATAAATTTATTTATTTATTTATTTGGTACATGATAATCATCCTGATTTGTTTTTTTTTTTTTGTTCTTCTTTTTTTCTGAATGAAAAACAAAGACTCCGGGACTGAATATTATCACAGAATACTGCATGGGTCTGATCCTGCCGGGAAAGCCGATCGCCAACGTGTGCTTCAAGGTCTACGGTTACATGAGCATGGCGCAGGCCGTCGCCTTCCTTTCCGATTTCAAGCTCGGCCATTACATGAAGATCCCGCCCAAATCCATGTTCCTAGTTCAGGTAGTATTCTCAAATCATCCTACTTGATCAATCAACTTAAAATGCGGTACACTTTCTCTGACGCTACAACTTAACCATTAAATTTTACTATATTGATTGTCTGTTTTCAAGTAGATCGATTTCTTGCAAGTTGCAAATATGTTTCACTGATTCTACTAGCCTACGTGCATATATGCATGTAACTGAAAAGCGTAGTTTGCGATTCTAACTTTTATTTGTGTGATGAAAATGGCTAAACTCTCGCCGCCGCTTAATGCAGGCTGTCGGCACAGTGGTCGCCGGTACAATCAACATAGGCGTGGCATGGTGGCTCCTGGGCTCGATCACCGACATCTGCCAGAGGGACCTCCTCCCGCCCAACAGCCCGTGGACGTGCCCCAGCGACCGCGTCTTCTTCGACGCGTCCGTCATCTGGGGCCTGGTGGGCCCGCGCCGCATCTTCGGCCCGCTGGGCAATTACGGCGCGCTCAATTGGTTCTTCCTTGGCGGTGCTGTCGGCCCGGTCATCGTCTGGGCCTTCCACAGGATCTTCCCCGAGCAATCGTGGATCCCCCTGATAAACCTCCCCGTGCTTCTTGGTGCAACTGCCAATATGCCGCCGGCTACTGCAGTAAACTACACGTCGTGGGCGGCGGTCGGGACGGTGTTCAACTTCTTCGTGTACAGGTACCGGAAGAAGTGGTGGCAGAGGTACAACTACGTCCTGTCGGCAGGGCTGGACGCGGGGGTGGCGATGATGGGGGTGCTGCTCTACTTTGCGGTGACGATGGAGAACAAGAGCCTCAACTGGTGGGGGACCGCCGGCGAGCACTGCGACCTCGCGACGTGTCCCACGGCCAAAGGGGTCATTGTGGATGGCTGCCCGGTCTTCTGAAGGCGTCAGGCTTCATTTCCGTCTCTTTCTTTGATCAGCTGTGTATAATGCAATTTTAGGGTGGTGAAACTGGATTGGAATTGTTATAGGTTAAAATCCGCAAACTTCGTTAAATAAAAACTTTAATTTATCATTTGATACAGAAAATGCGAGTAAAAATTGTAAAAGTGTTCTGCAGCATTGCTTAGTTTATCAGATTTTCTATAATAGTTACTGCTTGATTGATTGGAGTATGTTTTTACAGTATCATTTATTATTTCAAGCTCTACTAAGCCACATCCCTAATGTAACTTCTCTATCGGAGAAGTAGAAACATGTTGAGCAGTGCTTCTGTTTTTTATTTTATTTTTTTTTTTTTTGTGTTGTTATTATTGTTGATTAGCTTGCACTGACCTTAACTAGCTGTTTAATAATCTTTCCAGGCCTATATTTTAATGTCCGGATAATGTACAGTGATATAATGGTGTCATCTTTCCAAGTTGGTTTTCCAATTTCCATGAGCTTGCTTTTGCCGTTTTCAGCATTTGTACATGACCAGTTCATTGATATCGTTATATGTATTGCAAAATCATACTGCGAGTAAAAGACCTCTAGAAATCAAATTATCCTTTGATTTTAACAGCGTACTCGTATGTTTCGGGCGAGCATATCCATTTAGTAAGCCGTCTACAATTAGGCTGTTGCGTCAATCGGGGGCCCATCTAGGACAAGATTGTTGCCGTCCTAGATCCAAAAGCCCGAGTCCCACATAACACCAACAAATGGGCTGGGCCCATCAGACTATCATGGTTTTGGGCCGCTCGTTCTTTCAGACAATGTACAGTGGATCAGATCAGGCCCAACCTGGCTCAAAATATAGAAAGGGCCCAGATGTGACTCTGACCCTAGCTTAGGCTTCGTTTGGGATTGCGGGGAGATTGCGTTAGTTCGGTGAGAAAGTACATTGAAAAAATATACTGTTTGTTTCCATACGTAATATTCCGTTCTGCAGGGGTGCGGTCCCACCGGAGAACGCAATAACATATCCCTATATGCTTTTTCAACAACTCCATTTTATCTAATAGCGTTAAATAGGCCCCAATGCCAAACTAAGCCTTAGCAGCACTGGTCTATTTCACCACTCAAGATGATTTAAGGTTAGAGCACTAATGATGAACGGTGGATCAGATAGCCTAAGCATGGGAGGAGGGAGGGTTCCTTAATCTCTCTATATTATCCAGCCAGCCGAATCAAGGGGGGGGGTTTGACCTTCATTTTGATGAGAAAAATATTGTCCAGCAGAAATAATAATATTCAAACAAAATTTTTCATACTGTATGAAAATACGATAATAAAAAAAAAAAATTGTTACATAACTTCAGCTCATATTTATCATAGTCTTTGATGAGATATTTATCATTCCAAATAGCTTCATAAAATTCACGAGTTACATATTCTACCTGGAGTCGCTCAGTCACCTGGGTTTCGGAAAATTCAGTTTTAAAAAAATCCCATTCACATTCGCCTAGCACTGTCAAGAAGAAATTTTAATATACTTTCAAGATTTCGGAAAATGACAACAGTGGAGGTGGTACTTCCAAGGACCGAAACCATCAATTACAGAACATGGCTCGGCCAATTCCACGCCCCTGCATGAAAGTAGAAACGAACCTAAAAAGGAGGATTGGACATTAAAAGCTCAAAGTCATAAATACGGTCATAAAAAGCATTAACTCCACCCAACCAACCCCTCTGCGAACAAAAAGGCGCGCGCGCGCTCCCAAAAGGAGACCAAGCTAAAACGAAGAGTTAAATTACGTACACAAACACGCCAAATTAAGACAAAGGAGAGCAACAACATGTTTAAAGTAACGCAAGAAGGAAGTCAATACCCGAACCAACACCCTTCTCCTTTCCCACTCCCCGCTTTTTTTTTTTAGGCCCAGAAGCCATTTTGGGCTTCCTCTTTTCAAATTTTGGGCCTTAAAAAAGGGAGAGAGCATTCAGGGTCACACCTGGTGCGCTCTTGACTCCCCTCCTCCAACAAACCCTAATTTCACAACATTCCCCCAACCACTACACTACACAACACAACACAACACAACACAATTAATTCATCCCTCTTGATCTTATTACATATATTAATAACTAGCCAGCCGGCCTTCAACATGTTTAATTCACTGGGAAGCATATCTTAGATGGCAGTGGGTAGGTGGAGATTGCCCGGATCCCATCAATGCCACACCAACATGACCAAAATGCCCTTTGCAAAGTTGATTATGAATTGCAAATAGAGTAAAAGCTCGGAGCAAGTGAAAACTTGACAACGCCCATGGACTATACACGCGTACACAAAATATAAGATAACCAAAATGCCCGACTCGACAAGGATATTTTGGTCATTTTGCAGCTCTGCATGGGCCCTTGTCAAATTCTCTCTTGCTCCTGTACAAAAAATAATCTAGAGATTTTAGTTACTAAATACTCAACAATTATAATATATATGTGAAAAGCAGAGGTGTTGGGGGGGCATTTTGGGAATATCGATCGGTATAGACGGATTGCACCAGGCAGTATAGCAGTTAACTCCACCACCTTTCTGCTTCCCCTCACGGGTCAGGCGGCGCCGCCGTCCCGGCCGGTTCTGGCTGAGGCGGCCCGCCGAGGGCGGCGCTAATCTGGCGAACTGCATTGCAGAGGTGGTGGTTGACGGCTGTCACGCTCGAGAGGTTCAGTTTCGCTGATGGGACTGCACTCGCCAGCACCTGCATGCTGATAGTTAGGAGGCATCCCGGGGCAACAGCAGCAGCGGTGGCGGCGGAAGCACCGCTGCCATCACCTTCGGGGGTGGCGGAGGAGGTTCGCGATGGCGGCGGAGGAGATGGGGAGNTATATATATATATATATATATATATATGTATATATATATATATATATATATATATATATATATATATATATATATATATATATATATCATTGAACTAATGGACTATGTATGATCTCTATTATCTTAGTTAATTCTCTCTCTCTCTTAAAATTTTTTGTCTCCTGTTCTAGCATAAGAAAAATAAGAAGATAATTTGGCTTGCAGTCTGAAACGAAGGATATATATGAAAGAATACACATAAATATACTGTACAAATAAATATGCATTATCGTCTCCGAGAGAGAGAGAGAGAGAGAGAGAGAGAAGCTTTTGCTTTGGTTTTTCATTGGATTGGTAGGACGATGTGATACAGTTCGATCAGTGCATCATGGGACATGACGACCTCCCCTTTTTTTTTACCGTCAGATATCGGGAAAACAAATAAGAAAGGAGGCGATCTTTCTACTGTCTTTTATCTCTCTCTCTCTCTCTCTCTCTCTCTCTCTCTCTCTCTCTCTCTCTCTCTCTCTCTATATATATATATATATATATATATAGATCAAATTATGTTGAACAACTCAAAGGGAGTGAGAAAGCCAGGTTGGATTGGTGGCAACCCAAAGTTGACAGGAAGGTATGTGTGGCACACTTGATGGCTATTCAAACGCTCATTCAATGAGGAAACCCTTTGACAGCTCAAGTTGCCAGAGCTCCTTGTCTTATATCTTTCGGGCAAATAATAAATGTCTCCATAGCTGTGCCATTTCAAACTTTACTTCCACTGCTCGGATGCTATGGACATAGTTTCTCCATTTCCATTAAATACTATAGCAGGGTTAAAGGCGAACATGACTAAATAGCAAGAGGAACAGTAAATGCGGTTAACTACCTTTTTCTACGCCAATGGTAAAAGTTAAATCTCTAGAAGTTTGATAATAGATATGTTATATCCAAATAACATGCTGATATATACAATTTCACAAAAATATATTGGTGAAACAACACAGCACAAACAAAACAAGCTCTATAGGAAGTACTGTAGCATTTTTTTAAATAAGAAAGAGGGCAACATTGACAGAATGATGGCCATTTTCCTCCCTCAACATCAGAAAGAGACCCATCCAGAGTAATATATATATTTTCTTTTTTTTATTTTTCGGCCAAAAAAAATGGCGGGAGTGGCATAACATATCTTATTGGGGTTCTCATTTCGTTTTTAATTCGAAGTTTGTGAATTCATACAATCTCCATGCAGGTTTATGATATTCTCATTACTCATTGATGGGGAAAAAACATAATATTTAAGAAAAAGCAAACGTAAATGCAATATATTTACTAATTTAGGATGTTGCCTTTACTAAATATTTTAATCATATTGGCTTTGAATATTCAGTCTTAATACTTCTTCTCTAAGCTTAAATTCTCTCTAATTTTTCAATATTTACGGCCTCAATGCACTACAAAAATTATCAAAGCTGCAAACTTTAAGAAAAATAGAACCAGCTAATGGGAATGATAATTATACTCCCATCCATGCATCTTTTGAGCTCAATCCTCATATAAAATGCGCATTATGAATGACGTAAAAGCAACATCTATAAGGTGAGGAATGTATACTCACATTAATGCGCAAAAGAGAGACACAATTCCTCGGATGAGAACCATTTGCAATATGAGCAACCTCATGAAGTGAGTTTCCGCTAGAGAGGACGTCAAGCTGAAAGTTAAATGCATATATTATACTCATATTATTCCTATTGCTTTAAAAGAAGAAAGTAAGATAAGCTTTTTTTAAAAAAAGTAGAGGGCACCATCTTAAGTACCTGAGATCGCCGTTGCTCATCAGTAAGAAGATCAAATACTTGTTGGTGTGAAAATGGAAGCCATGTGGTTGAAGCTGCAGTTAAAATGACACCATTCGGCTGGCCTGGCTCTGTGTTCTTCCTAGTAGTTACCCTAATTGTGTCCTCAGAAGAATCAGAGAGTGCCGTCCAAGATTGCATTCCTGAGGCGCTAACGTTAGCACAAAAGGTTCTTATCATTCTTTGCGACAATTTCATCATGTTCTTCCTTGCCTCTGGTGAGGGAATCACTGAATGAAACCAAATTATAGATGAGCACTTGTACAACAGTATCATTCTTAAGACAAATATAATTCAATATATATGAATTTTTTATTTGGTTTTAGAGTAGGGTTAAAGAATAGCGACCTCCGAGATCAGATATATTTCTAGCCATGAGGCTCGCAAGCCTTTCACATTGACGTTGTAAGATTGAGACCCATCGCGTTGCACCAAAAGCCATCCCACTGTTTACAAACTGACTGAATACCTGATGCACTGGCCTGTCCTCTACCTCTATGTGTTCTACCCAGATAACCTACATAATAAAGAGTATACTAAGCTAGAAGTAGAGTCAATCGAACTTCACTGATCTTGTTCTATGAATTAATAGCTTGCGTGAATTAGATGATGCTATGACTAAACGCGTGGCATAGTTTTATGTCTTAAATAGAAGAAACATTATTACATTAGTGGAATGTACATTAATTCAAACTTGAATATCAAAAGCATGCATTGTGAATATTAGTTTGATGCAAAAAAAAAAGTTGCGTCAAAGAAAACAAGTATTGGTTTTTATATCTCGGACAAGGATTTCTATATTAGACGTACGTATTAATTACCATGATTTTTCTCGCTTTTAATATGCATAATAATATCCTGGCATAAACTTATGGTAAGCATAGAATGCTCAAAACTAAAAGTAACAGTATCACAGACGTTTTAGTGTTGACACAGCGTAGGTTGTGCTCTCGAATTAATGAAAGACTGTTCAGTCCTTGCAAAGCATCTATAATTGTACCTAAGAAGCCAAAATTATGTCAATGCTATCCGTAATGAAGTTTAGCTCGGGGAACTAAACAAACTGCAACATATTTATTCAGCACATAAACAAATCGATGTATGACCACTACAGTGATCCCCGCAAAAGAAATTAAGAAAGAAACGTGATACTCGTGCATGTGGGCAGAAAGACATACTCTTGAGTACCCATTTGGCATATCTTGAATTATACAGCCAGACGGCCGCCTCCTGCACCGAGCAAGTGACACTTGAAGGCCTGCATCTTGGAACCCATCGACGGGAAAATCAACTATCGTCCATGTCCCCTCCCCCGAGTTCTGCTGGCAATATCGGAAGAACTGGATCTCACGCACGGGCACCAAAGGGGATAGGTATTGGAGCTCAGCATGCATCTGTACGCGGATAGATATATCAAAGTATTAAGAAGAATGAAATTCATAACAGTACCAACATATATATCAATTAGAATGGCTAGAAATAAAAGTTACCAGATGAAGCGAGCCATTGCAATGACCGGAGATCCCAGGTGCTATAATCTGTACAGTTCTTGCTTTCAGAACAATTGAAGGGAACAGCTCCATCCATTTGTTCTACAAATATTGAAGAATGTGTTAACGATCGATCATCTATATATAAGAATTACCACCCATTGAGTAGAACACTAGCTAGTAACTAAAAAGCGTCAACTACTCACAGCGTCCAAGAAGGCGTCGACCAAAGTGATGCTGTTCATGATGACCAACGCGCTGTCCCTCGTTGCTTCCGTCCGGAACTCCATATGCTGCTCCTTTGAGTCGATCGGCCACGGGAACATTCTGCCGTGCTCATCGAGGTCAAGAACTTCCGTACCGTCACCGGTGTTACGGACCCATAACGGCCCACTGGTGTGGCACATTCTGGTAAGCTGGTCCGCAGCAGTCATCGCGAGGTCAAGCACAAGGGGTTTGTCTTGATCCATAATCGGCATTCCGGCAAACGGTTGGTGGCCGTCCGGAATCATATCAGTGCAATTTGCCAATGCGGGCTCGCTGAAGTGCCTCGAGTATATACCCATGTCGAGGTCAAGCGACGGCATCATCATAGGCGCAGCCGCTCCAAGCGGCTGCATCGGTCGACCGCCGCTGCCGCTACCGCTGTAGCGGGATGCGATGCACGTGAGGCGTTCGAGCTGCATTATAGCCATAATTCGTCTAAGCACGTAGTTTGATGATGGCATAGGATTTTAGCCATTTAGAGGTGGGGCGTAACATAAGCAGCAGGCACGTACCTCGTCTTTGAGGCGGGCGTTCTCGATGCGGAGGTGCTGCTCGTCGAAGGACATCTCGCCGAGGACGGCGGGGCCGCCGCAGTTGGGGCAGACGACGTTCCGGATGGCGGCCTGCAAGCGAAAATTCTCGTTCTTCAAGCTGTCATTCTCCGCCCGCAGTACTACGTTGTCCGCCCGATCTTGTTGCGCCTAATCCGTCCAACAACACCATATAGCCGCATCAAAATATTTTTACCTTCTTTTTTTTTTTGATTTTTTTTGGTTGATACAATGGGAGTGTGCATGGTAGAGAAGGCAGGAGAGGTAGGGCTAACGTGCGCACCTTCATCTGGGTGCGGCGGTTCTGGAACCAGAATTTGACTTGGCGGGGCTTCAGGCCGAGTTCCTGGCTCAGCTTCAGCCGCTGCTTGTCGTCCGGGTGCGGACATTCCTTAAACAACCTGATTAATTATTTTATTAACAAAATTATTACTATTGTTGTTAAAAAAAATACCTCTCGAACTCGAATACATTTATTTATTTTTGTTAAATACAAATATAACGAAAATCTTTTTTTTTCTTTTTTTAAAAAATTAATAGTATGGAACAGGAGTACTGTGATGATAATCTCACGTTTCCATTTCTTGAATCTGGTGCGCGGTGTGGCGGTGGTAACGCTTCTTCTTCGCACTCCCCGACGGCGTTTGCTGCTGCTGCTGCTGGTGCTGCTGCTGCAGCTTCTGGTGTTCGTTATCGTGCTCCTCCCCGCAACTGAGGCCGTCCACGTGTCCGCTGCCNTAACTTGATACACTTTAGACTATAAAGTATTAAAATGAGAAAGTGTGAAACCACAGGAGTATTTGAAGTTTACCCTATTAATTTTTCCTACCTCTATTTTTATTTTTAAATTTAAAAGTTTAAACTTTAAACTTTAAATATAAAATTTTTAATATTTATATTTTGTAATATAAAAATTAAAGTTATAATTTTAAATTCTAAATTTAAAATTTAAAATTTGATATTTTAAATTTTTAAATTTTTAAATTTTTATTTTATATTTTTCAATTTAAATTTGATCTTAAATTTAAAGTGAAATTCAAAATTTGAAAATAAAATATAATGATAGGAGTAATATCATTATTTTTATTTATAACTATTCATTATTTTTCTTATTCTAACTTATCTATCTATCGAAACACTATTTTTTCTTATTTTTGGGAGTAACTTAATTTTTGTTCAAACGTAAAATTAATATAGTTTTTATTTATACCTGAATTTATACATATTTCTGATATTGTTTATACTCAAACCACACAATACCTTACCTTATGCTGTTAGATTTTTTTTTAAAAAAATATCTTTGATATGGCATAAAATAACAAAGGAAAACCCGAAAAGATTTCTCCCTTTACGCTGGAGATGGCACTTTTTTAGGTAAGAGTTCTTCTTATAAAAACTTTGGGTATTAATTAATTTTGCTTTATAAACTTCTTATAAATAATTTACTGTCCCAATGCAATCTTTGTAAGAAAGGAGTAAAGAAAAGATTTTCCTTGATTATCCCCAATGCAATCTTTTGTAAGAAAGGAGTAAAGAAAAGACTTTCCTTGATTATCTCTCTTTTGCTGAACCAAGAAGGCGCAAAAGAGCTCCCTTCTGCTAGATTTCCTTGGGTTTGTAACTTTTCTCTCTCTCTAAATATTTTGATAAGCGTACGACGACATTTTTTTTCATATTAATAATTTCTCAGCTTATATTCGTTCTTAGTGGGATCTATTTTTCTTGATTAGATAACAAATAATATTAAGTTTTACACTGGTTTAATTAAATTTCCATCTCTATCTATCTTAAAACCTGTTTAAAAGTATAATATTTAGTAATTAACCAAAGTACTGTTTAAATTATGCCCAATAGGGGTGCATGGAGTAAATTTTTGTAAAAATTTAGTAACCAATCAAAATACTAGCTTTTGGTGATTACTAACTTAAGCTAACCAATCTACTACTAATTGCAAAAGTGCAAAAGTGCATGTTTCAATAAAAATAAAAAAATTACAAAAGTATTAACCATGAACTATGATGTTTTAAAATCTGTTTCGAAATTATGTACAACTATAAGGATTGTTGCATCCAATTTGTACGCTTAGTTCATCTCACTTAATGAACGAAATATTTAGCTTGCTAC
>NC_033623.1:16151851-16167146 GCF_001540865.1 Ananas comosus | reverse complement strand
ATAGAAAGGTTACAAAACTAGCGAAAATAAAAACATATTAAAATAATTAAATTAAAGTAGAAAAATACATATAATAAGTGCATACTATCTTTCTTAATCATCTATTGTGTATTACAATAGTTGTAAGTGTGAGAGGGATAACTATTACAATAGTTATATTTTTAATAGAATATGAGTACTATGGATAGTTTAATTAATTTTACTAAATGTGAAAGAGTATTTATTTTTTTGATATTGACAACTTTTTGGAGGGTACCTATGTTACTAGGGTGGTGGAAGGGTACTGATGAAATTAATCACAATTTTTTTAGATCATGCTTATAGTGTGCTGACGCAATAAATGGAATAATATTTTTATTATTGATGATATAATAATAATTAAGATGTCTTATAATTTATATTTTATATTTATTTTTATACTATACATAAAATGGTATAGAAAATTTTATAGTACCAAGCAGAATAAAAAAGAAATAAAAGTATATTCCTTATATACAACTATAATTAATTTACTAAAAAATATCGAAAATAAGAACAAAAGTTATAATCAATTTATTAAAAAATAGATTGTTACCCATCTATAACTAATCCTATTAACAGTTATTATTTATAAATATTTTAAATTAAAACGAATGATTATGACCAATCTGTTAAAAAATAGCATTCCTATTTATTTATTTTATATTATCTATACTATAAATAAAATCATATAGAAAGTTTTATAATAACAGATGGAATAAAAAATCTTATAAAAGCGTATAGAAGATGATTCATTACGAACGATTATAATTAATTTATAAAAAAAATATTTGAAATAAGAATGAACCCAGCTATAAATTCAATCCTGCCAATGGTAATATCAATTCCATAAAAATTATCTTAAATAAAAATAAACGGTTATAATAAATTTTTTAGGAAAAATAATATTCCTATCATCTATAAATTCAATCCTACCATTATAATTCTACCAATGATTATATCAATTCAATAAAAATTATTTTAAATAAAAACGAACAGTTATGATAAATCTCTTAAAAAATAGCATTCTTATCCCCTATTTTACATAAAAATTAAAATTTGAGTTTAAATCGTAAATTAAATTTAAATTTATAAATTTTAGATATCAGATTTGAATTAACAATTAAAATATTTAGTTACAATAGATCAAAATTAAATTTTAAATTTTAAAGTAAATATTAATTAAATTCTAATATTTTTAGTTTAAACAATATATTTAAATTTTATATTTATTTGAATTGAAAAAATATATAAAAATATTTAACATATATATATATATAATAATATTATAAAATATTGTAAATATTTTTTTAAAAAATATAATATATAAATTTATAAAATATAATTTTTATTATAGACTTTTATATAAATATAATATATAAAAATTTATATTATTTTTAAAATAAATTAAAAAAATTATTATATGTATTTGCATGTACACTCAACTAAATTGAATTCCGCTATTCGACTACTACATTTTCGTGAGAAAAGTTAATTCATTGTGTGAGGACGAGATGTGTAATTTAACCTTTTCCTTTCATTAAACCCCGATCCCCTTTTCGCCTCTTCGCCCTCTCTCTTCCGATCTCCCTCTCTCACCGTGAGGTCCTCTCTCTCTATCTTTGAGGTATTCGAATGAATCCCTTCTTTAAAGAGTGTTTTGGAACTAGATTACCCAATTTCTTTTTTTTTTTTTTTATAATCTAAGTTCGTCTAGTTTATTGTCGTTTTTAATCTGACTTCGTCTAGGGTTTTGTTTGTGTTTTAACACGACAATCTGGGTTTATCTAGGTTCGCTTCCTGTTCAGATTTTCTATTTCCATTTTTTTTTTTTTTAAAGAAAAGTTTCTGGAATCGAACCGCTTTTACCCCTTCTCTTCTTTCCCTTTCCAATTGCATGTAAAATCTATAAAAGTGTTACCCGATGTGGGGATCTTCATCTTCTTATTTGTAATTCAACAAACAGCAAAACATTAGTCGTGTCCAGGTGTGAGTGGTTTGCCGTTCTAATATTTTTTCTTTAGGTGTTACTCTTTTCTAACCCTGTTTTCTTGAAATTGCTTTCTTTTTTTGCGTTTTTAAAATCGAAGCATCAATTATTTTGATTTGCTCCTCTTACGAAGGCAGGATTTGTAGTTTATTTGCTAATTTTACCATCTATATGAGTTTGTGATCCAACTACCTAACCATTCACTCTAATGGCTTTGATATTGGCTCTTTTTGCTCTTTTCGAAGCATGAGTGCATCGGGCCTATCTCTGAAGATGTATTTAATTCTATATTATTATATTGGGATTTATTTATTTATTTATCCCTCTCGGAATATATTGGGTGCATGTTATAGAAGACTCTCCATTGTATCTTGAATAGTTCGCAATTGTTCAATCTTGGACTTCTCTGGACTAAAAGTTCGTCGTACCAATGAATAAAACGGGTAGCGTGCTATCTTCTCCAAAAAAAAAAAAAGAAAAAGAAAAAGAAGTTAATTAATCATATTGTTGCACTTTAATTATTTGATCAATTTTTCTGTTTTTTTCCACTTAAAATAGAATGGATGATGTTAGACTCTCACATCTTTTCCTTCGTGTCTTTTCTTACATTTTCTTTCTTCTTTTTGGTTTTTTTTTGGGGCCCTTTCAACAGAATGCAAGGCCGGTTTTCCAGAGAAGTTTCAGCACCAAGATAAACGGGTTGGCTGGTTTGCTGTTCGGTTTGGAACTGGAACTGGTATACTGGTTTTTCAAATAACTGATTCTGTACTGAAATATATATATTCGCCGACCTGACCTAAATCGATTTGCTAACACAAATCAGAGTTTACATTTAATATATATATTTTTTCCTATTCTTTCTCAATATCTTGTAATCTGTTTTCTTCTTGCTCCAAACAGTTTTATGTTTGTTCTGATTATTTTTTGTTGGTCAAGCAATTTGGAGTCGTACGCTTGATCTGATCTATGTTTTCTTTGGCATTTGTATACATAGTGCGCCAGACATAGGGTACTGTCATTTTTGGGCCTACGATAGTTATTTTTTGTTGAAAAGAATTTAGATGTTTCTCAACTTTTATTTGACATGTTTGTGATTAGTTTCATTTTCTAACCTAATTTTTATGGTCTGCTTTTGTCGTACACCTGATGCAAGTCAGATGTGTTGAATCATATTTTCCTCTTTAGGGTTCTTACATTCGACTTTATCTTCTTTATGTCCTATCCGGCTGCTGCAAATTCTAGAATTATAGAGATTGCAGATCTTGTCTACCTATTGTTTGATTCCACTAGTTAATGCAATTTTAAGAAATAATTCTCAAAGATTTTGGAGTATTTTTCAACAAGTTTTTAGAAATAAAAAGACCCCGAGTACTTTTCATTCGAATTCTATTAATTTCCTTATACTATGTGTCTATTGGATTTCTTTTTCTCCTCGGAGTCTCGATTTTCGATCTACCGAAACAAACAATTATTTTCCATCTCAGCAGCAGCATGAATACCTTTGCCAATGGACTCACCGGCAAGGCCGTCTCTTGGGCAACAGAAATGGTGAGGCGTGGGAGGTTTGAGCTATTGATCAAAAAGTTCAAACGCACGTATGCGGATGCTGCGGAGAAGGAGCGGCGATTTGCAATCTTTTGCAAAAATGTGGACTTTATAAACAAGTGCCGTGCAGAGAAGCGAATGGTTAAGGGACCACGTTCCCGGGTTGGGCTAAACAAGTTTTTCGACATGACACATGAGGACATAGTTGGAAATTATTGCCGGAGGGTAGTGAGAAGCAGTGCAAATGAGGTCCGGGCAAATGAGGTGAGCAAGCTGACCCGCGTTCTCTTTCTCTCAACAGTGCAGTGTTTTTTCAATTTCTAACTTTTTTTTTTTTCCATCAGCTTGGCAAATCGACACGGTTTCCATCAGTAGAGGTGGGTGCTACTAGCGGGCAAGAGATCCAGAAGAAGAAACTCTGTCTGCTATGCAGGCAGCCACTCCAAAATATTGGTCCGGATGGTGCTGTTGCTGTTGAGTAGATTTTAGTCTTGCGGGTCTCTCTGGAGGTTTCCGCTATTCCACTGATGTTCTACTTTACTTGTGTCTTAACTTATGATGGAACTTGTAGTATGTAGGAGGCCGTATAAGCGTATGTTATAACTTATGCTGAAGTCTGTCCAAGGACTCATTTACTCGTGATTTTTGCTTTTTTCTAATGCATCTTCTAGTTTTATATCTAAATTTGGCTTCATATATATCTAAATTTGGCTTCATATAGTACAAATAATTTGTTTGGCTGTGTGCAGCTAGGAAATAATTTTTTAAATTTTATCTTTTTATATATATGATGATAAAATTAACTTGAATGTAAAAAAACAAAAAAAAAATTTTGTTTATTTTTTAGGAGGTAAGTTTATATTTTATTTAAGGTTATTTTTTTCATAAACTATGGTAAATTTGGGCTTAGCTTCAATTGAATTTTCTTTGGCAGTCTTTACTGTAGCAGTTGAAGTTAAAATAGATTAAATCAAATACTAAATTAGTATTTGTATGCGGTTATAACTGATGTGCAATTGTAATTACATGCAACCAAAAGGTCCCACAACCAAAAGGTTCCAAAATGTGTGATAGTCTGATGTTTTGAATCTTTTAAGTCGGTTGTGGTAGCAAAACTCATAATCTTCAAAGGATCGGTTTATAATAAAATTTTGCAATTTTTATAATCTTCAATAATAATTGTGCGAATTAAGTGTAGGAGGAATTATAAAATTTTTAATTTTTCAATTACTATGAACGAAATTTGTGTGTTTTTTTTAATATCTATGAATTTTAGATAATGTGATTCAAATGCCTCAGGTAAGGTACATAAACAGTGAAATACTGTTTTGTTTTATTGTTTTATTTTTATCCCTTTGGTGGGCAAATTGCCTGCTCGGCCCTCCAGATTGCCGTAGCGGGTCTACAAATGTAGACACTAGACACACCTATATTTATAATTTTACGAGAGATGTAAGAATATAATTTATTAGATATATTTGTGCTCTTTAAATATTTTATATTGCGCATATTAAATTAAATTTAAATTTTGAAGTGCTAGTCATCTAACATAACGTAAGGTGTAGGAACTCATTTCTGATGTAGCAACTTATGAGGGTTGATGTAGCAAAAGTCCAAGCATATTTCTAAAATAATTTAAAATTTTAACTTGAACAATTTTAAAAATCAAATTATTTTTAATAAAATAAATTTATATTCTTTATGTATAATTTTAAATTATAAAATTGATAAAACTTTACGAAATATGACTTAATTATAGCTCATTTTTTTTGTTTTCCAAGAACACTTTCTTAACTTTATTTTCTACAATCATTTTCATCAATTAAATTATAAATTTGTTAAATTAATTAATTTTTTGTGGAAGTTGCTACTTTAAATCACAGTTTATCATCAAAAAGTAGAATAATACTACTACTTTATCCAAAAGTGCAAATATGTGACACTTATTATTATGAAGCCCTTCAAAAAGATAGCTAATAATTTTTTTTAATTTACTTATCTCCAATTAATATTTTGATATATTATATTAATTAAATAAAATATTATTAATTTAAAATTATTTAGTTAATTTTATTTTTTTTATTTCAATCTAACCACTGAAACAATACGTAATTGCGAGAACAACCCAATTTTATTGTCCTAATAAAAATTTACTTTAATTCCTATTTATACCTAAATTTTTATATATTTTTTAAATAAATAGTTCTTACTTATATCTGAATCAAATTAAGGCTTAGTGAATGCCAAATACAATAATAGACTAATAGCAATTGGCAAAATATTGATTTAAAAAAAAAAAATCTTTTATTCCCATTCTAATCTATAGGTGATAGGTCCGGTCCAATTACCACAGGTATCAATTTCAGGGGCGTATTCAGTTTGGACACTTCCCATTCTAACTGTTTATTTTAACTATTTTTTTATAACGATCGTTCCTGAAGAAATTTTATTTTAATTTTTAATCCTTGAAATTAAATTATTCTAGGTAATTTACTCAAAATATTTAATTAAATTTAATAATTCTGTTTATTATTAGCATCTAATCAATTTTATTTTTAAAAAACATATTGAAAATCATTCAAAACTTTAATTGAGAAAATTATTAATAAATTTGATTAGCTTTCATTCAATTTAACTAAAATTACTTAGTTTATAATATCAAATTTAAAATTTAACAAGCTTCCTATTAAAAGTAGTAAAAGTGAGAAGGCTATTTAAATAGACCTATCGTGGAGGGTTTTCATCTACTTTTAGGGTCCGTTTAGTTCAACGTAAAATTGTAAAAAATAATTTTTTTGTGAAAAAAATTTTCAGTGATTTTTTTTTTTACATTTTATAGTATTTGATTTATAGGAAATTATTTTTCATTATCATTTATTTGGTTGAAAGGAAAAAAAAAATCTACATTTATTTGGTTCGATGGAAAAGTAACAAATGAAAAAATTTTAAAATTAATGACACCAATGGTCCCTAACCTTTACACTATTTTTCAATTTGGTCCTCAACATTTTTTTTTTTCAATCAAGTCCCTAATCTCTTGATTTTATTTCAATTAAGTACTAGTTGTTAGGTAGTTATTAAAATTGACGAAAAATACTACGTCAGCATCATATCAGTGCCATGGAGGCGCTATGTCAGCACTACGGAGACGTCGTGTCAGCGGATTACAAAAAAAAAAAAGGTTGGGACCAAATTAAAAAACGATGCAAATGTTGAAGACCAATGGTGTAATTAACCCATTAAATTTATAAATTCAAAAAAAAAATTTAATTTAAGATTTAAATTTTAAATTTAAATTTTGATTTTGGATTCAAATTTAAATTAAAATTCAAATTCCCATTTTGTATTTAATTTTAAATTTTTAATTTTAAATTCAAATTCACATTTGGAATTCTAAATTCTAATTTAATTTCAAACATCAATTTGAAATTTCAAATTCAAAATGTGAATTTGAATTCGAAGTTTAAATTCAAATTTAGAATTGAAATCAAATCTTAAATTCAAATTTAAATTTTGAATTCAAATTTAAAATTTAAAATCAAAATTTTGAATATGATTTTAAATTTAAATTCAGATTTTAAATTTAAATTTCGGTTTCAAAACTTTCATTTTAAATGTAAATTGAAATATCAAAATCAAAATCAAAATTTTAAGTTTGAATTTAAAATTTAGATTCAAGTATAAATTTAAATTTAAAATTTGATTTTCAATTCAAAATTTTAATTCAGCTTTAAATTCAAATTCAAAATTCTAATTTCTTGTTAGTTTAAACTTTTAATTTTAATCTTATTTTTGAATTTAAATTTAAAATTTTGAATTTTTATTTTTATGGACTAACATAAAAAACGTGCAAAATTTAGGGACCTAAGATGACATACAAAAGATTGCCAAATAGACGCTGACGTGGCGATTATGTTAATTTAACAGTTTTTTTAACGATTGGAACATAATTGTAATAAAATTAAGAGATTAGGGACTCAATTGTAAAAAAAGAAAAGAAAAGAAAAAGTTGGAACTCAGGTGAAAATTGGTGCGAAGGTTGGGAACTACCGGTGTAATTAACCTAAATTTTATGCAGTTTAAGTTTTCATTTCTTGTCGAAAATAAGTAAAAGAAAATAAAAACTTTAATTTTCTCCAAATTCATAAAAAGTAATTTTACGTTGAGCCAAATAAGCAAAAATAAATTTTTTTACATTTGAAAATAATTATTAGGTTAGTTTTACGCCGAACTAGGCATTAGCAGGAAAATAGTGCCGGCAATCTAGGAGGGAAATTTGGGCCGGTCCTTTACGGGTTGGGTTTCGCTGTGCAGGGCTGGGCCGTAAAAGCTTTCTTAATAAGAGACCAAAAAAGGGGCAAAATCACGCACGAATCTTGAAGCACGGATTAAATAGCGACTGGGGAAGCACCAGAGCCGTGGAGATAGAGAGAGAGAGAGAGAGAGAGAGAGAGTGTGTGTGTGTGTGTGCGCGCGTGCGTTGATCATGGTGCGGAAGGCGAAGGTGGAGTTCGACGAGCAGGCGCCGGACGGGTTCGACCCGGCGAATCCGTACGGGGACCCGGTGGCGATGCTGGAGATGCGGGAGCACCTGGTGCGGGAGAAGTGGATCCAGATCGAGACGGCCAAGATCCTCCGCGACCGCCTCCGCTGGTGCTACCGCATCGAGGGCGTCAACCACATCCAGAAGTGCCGCCACCTCGCCCGCCAGTACCTCGACGCCACCCGCGGCGTCGGCTGGGGCAAGGACTCCCGCCCCCCCGAACTCCACGGTCCCCATCTCCTCATCCATCCCCTTCCCTTCCCTTCATCTTCTAGGGTTTGTTTGCGTGTTTTTGATCTGTTCCTGTTGACACGTTCCAGGGCCCAAAAAGGATCTTGATGATTGATTAGTTCTTCCTCCCTTCTCAAGAAGAATAAGGAGGAGAACAAGTCAATTAAGCTGCGGTGAGGTGAGACCCCTTTCCTCTTCTTATTTAGTGCTGATGCTGCGCTGAACTTCTTTGCTATGTCCATTTTCTCGTCTAATTCGGTGGTGTACATCTCTTGATTCCAATTGGTGCTAATGCAGTTATTAGTGTTATTCGAATTACGTGCATGTTCTGTAACTTCTGTTTCTGCGTGATAGATTTTGAATCACAACCTATCTTTCTGATCACCATAATCACACGCCCCAAAATGTCGGTTCCTTATTTTATCATCTGAACTAAACTAATATATACATTGATATCGATGCCTTTCGTAATTTCTGACTGGTTGCCAGGGCATTTCTGAACAAAATCTTCATTTATCTTTGACACTGCACATCAAATTCCTTTTTCTTTTTTTTCTTTTTTTTTTTTTGTTTCTCCTTCAGTATTTGGTCCATTAAGATACTGTTTAGTTGGGAAGTGATAGTGGATTGTGAGAAGTATACTCAACGTCTCTTACTCTGATTATATGCCGTTAGGATTTGTAGAATTTACATCCAACATGGCTCTACCCAATTGTCCCTTATGCAGTGGTGCCGTAGGGCGGTAATTCCATGGAGTAAGATGGAATAATGATATCCCCATTGGCAGCGCATTATTCTGCTCTATCCTGGCTAAACCCCAGTGAAGTACAGTGGAGGAGATAACACGTCATACTATAATACCCATCAAGGATTATTTACCCCCTTCGTTGGGATGGAATCATAGGAATCCCCAAACACTGCCTAAAGTCCTTAAATCAACCCCTTCTTCCGCATCCTCTTGATCTTCTAAGGGCTCACTCTACACAAATTTATCCTATATTTATGTCAAAAATCCCTGATCTCTCTTAAAATCTAACTTACGTATTTAAATTTCATTGCCTTGTGAACTCTAGCTCATCCTGAGATGTCATTTCTGTAACAAAACTTGTTTTTGTTCACTGAGGTCCTGTTTGGATGTTGGGAATGATATACTTTGATAATTAGGGCCTGAGGTCCTAATTATGATTTTCAAGATGGCATATTTCACCTTTGAGGTGATTTATTTCCTTGGATTTTGGGATATTCAATCTTCTTACACTTCTTTAGCCAATTTTCTTTATTCTTCCCGACAACAAACTGATAAATGGACCTTCAGTAACGAAGGGACATTTGTGAAATGCGGCATAAAAACAGGTCTGATAGTGGAGTACTAAAAAATTTCAGTTTTACGCAACTGGTGTCAATTTACCAAGATGACATCAGGTAGTTTACTTGAAAATGTAGGCTTAAGCATGGTTGTTTAGTAGAGGATTTTTGTAGAATAATAGGTTGTGTCTTGTAATCATCTGGTATTTCTCGTCAAGGCCATCTATTATCATGACTGTTCCATTACCATTTTACCATCTGTTTTTTGAAGCATTTAAGAGTACCTTTAGAGCCTTAGATTTTGAAAATCAGTTGATGAAGAAGTTCTAGAGCGCTAATCAGATGGAGTGGAAATGATTGGAGGATCAAATTCAAAATTAACGACCATGAATTGCCATATGATCTGTTGTAGAATCAGAGCTAGATGTCTGCACATTCTAAGGTGAGAAAGATGGTGTGTATAATAGAGAAAACATAAAACTGGCTTATATCGCAAATACTAAAATTATAGATATTTTCTCCTACAAAAAAAGGAAAAAGAAATTAAATTGGCATGGGGAACAAAGTCTGTTGGATGTGAGAAAAGAGAAAAGTAATCTGCGCTCCCGAATTGAGTCTGTTAATCACTTAACTAGATAGATAAATAAGGTATTGAAATATCGGCACCATGACTTCGACATTAACAATAGAAAACAGTCTATGCTAATGTGTGAATTATAACTCCTATATGACTGTTCTTCAATTTTCTTTTTCTTTTTTTTTGTCTTTCACTGAGTAGCTGCTTAAATAGAGAGAAAAGAACCTATGGTTCGTAGGGGTGAATCTGCTTTGTTCCAAATTTGATAAAAGTAATTATGAAAATGTACATGATTTTAAGAATAATACTTGTGTGGTTCTTCTTTGCAGGCGGTCAGGGTAAATGAGGGCAGTGCCAACCACTTGTTTAAATGGTTTTTTGTCTCTTAAACTTACTTCCCGGCACGCGGTGCCTGTTTTCAGAAGTCCATTACTTGTTGAACTTCATAATAATGGATAACGGAGAAGTTTGCATTGCTTCCTCCTTTCTGTTTTCTTTTGTTGTCAAAAGAACAAAATATTTATTACCGTTTGCTTTGCACAGCATCTGATCTCATATTTTGTCGGTTCTACTTCTCATTTCAAATGGTGATCTCCAATATAGTAAGTCGAGCATCAATGGCTAGCACGGAACTGCGTGTGTTTGCTTCGGAGTGAAAATAAAAAGGTTCTTCATTGGCCTAGTAATGTACTTGAACTGGGAAGGTTGCACAGTCCACAGCCTTGGTACTATTGCTCCATAAGCATACTATATATGCATATCCTCAAAATGGTCCTCGCAGAATAATATCTTTTTGATGATTTTTAGTATTTTAATTGTGGGTAATTACTAATTAGAAATTAGTTTTTCTTTTTATGGTTGACTATCTGTCAAGTTTGGAATGCAGAGGGGTCTAAATCAACAACTTTTGGAGGAACTTTTTCACTCTTTTATAGATGAGGCATCCATTCAAACCACTTCTGATCACGTCTAAAGATTTTAATTTGAACTCATTACTTAATCAGGGCTGCTGCTTCTTTCTCTTTTATTATCTTGTGGTAAGAAAATAAACTTTTATTAGAAGTTATGGAGGATGATGTATGGCTTAGCGGGTGCAGGAGAAAATAGAACGTTTGAATACCATAGTCAAATGGATAGATATTATTCTCGCCTAGTAATGGTGAGCTAAAACTGTTTTCTTACAGCTCCTGATGAGTCAGTCCTTTTTAGTACCAGCTCTTCAACTGTAGAGGAAACGGAAAACAAAAAAAGAAAAGAAAAGAAAAGAAAATTATTAGAACCCACCTTGTTGTTTTTCATATTCTTTGTTCGTTCGTCCTTATTGTACGTGCATTAAAATCCCTCACTATCAACTAGTTAATTAACGAACTAGTTATTAATTAAATTAATTTCTGGGTCCATGCGGCGGTGGCGCAGTCACCGCACTTGGCGACAAAGGGGTGGGCGAGGAGCTCGGCCGCCGTGGCCCTCCTCCTCCACTCCCTCTCCAGGCACCTGCCGACGAAGCTCCTCAGCTCCGGCGACGCCTCCCCCTCGGGGACCTGCAGCTGCGGGCCCCCGCCCAGGCACACCGCCCACGTTATCCCGGGTCCCGCGAGGGGCAACCGCCCCACGAGGCACTCCAGCAGCACCACCCCGAGGGCCCACACGTCCCCGGCGAATCCCCCGGCCTCCCCTTGGAATCCCTCCGAGTCGAGCCGCTCCGGGCTCATGTACGCGCGCGTGCCCTCCTCGCACGCCGCCTCCTCCGACGTCGCCAATCGGCTGGCCCCGAAGTCGGCGATCTTGACCTCCCCCTGCCGGCTTATGAGGAGGTTGGAGGGCTTGACGTCGCCGTGCACGACGCCGGCGGCGTGGAGGTGGAGGAGCGCCCGGAGCACGCACTTGGCCACCCACGCGATGAGCTCTTCGGAGAGCCTTCCTCGGGCGCGAAGGACGTCGAGGAGGGAGCCGCCGGGCATGTACTCCAGCACGAGGCAGCAGAGGCCGGCGACGTCGAGCACGCCGTGGCAGCGGACGACGTGGGGGCAGTCCTCCACGCGGGCGAGGACGTCGGCCTCATGATTGGTACTGCTGTTGCTGTTGCTGTGGAGGACTTTGAGGGCGAAGAGGGAGGAGGTGGGGAGGTGGCGGACTAAATAGACGGTGCCGCCGCTGCCGTGGCCGAGGACGGAGAGCTTCTCCAGGTCGGAGAGGCTGAACAGCTGGGGCGAGGAAGGGTAGGCTGCGGCCATGGAGGGCGTGGGCAAGCAGAGCTTTTCAAGCAGCGCTTGCTTTACGTGCATTCTTCGCTCGCTCACCATGGGCACACCCCGACACACACTCCCGCCCCTCCCTCTCTCAAATTCTGACTAAAAGGTTCAGGCCGCCGGGGTATAGTATATGTAATGTGAAACAGTGATTATCGACATGCATGGGAATTGGGAAGAGAAGATGAGCAATTTTTAAAGGAGGATCATGAGGGGGATGGATGCATGGATATGTATGCAGGGGGAGGGCGGGAGATGCGGGGAGAGACGGGTGGCGAAACGGGCGAGGGAGATCCGATTGCGCAGCTCCCGTTGCTGACGTCATCGGCAGATCTTGGATGGCAGCGACTCGCGTCGTTAACTCTGTTGCTGCGTACGCGGGGAGGAACCCTGTTAACCCCTCTCCATTCACGCCACAAAATCGTACCCCAAAAGGTATTGTTACNAGCTCCCGTTGCTGACGTCATCGGCAGATCTTGGATGGCAGCGACTCGCGTCGTTAACTCTGTTGCTGCGTACGCGGGGAGGAACCCTGTTAACCCCTCTCCATTCACGCCACAAAATCGTACCCCAAAAGGTATTGTTACTGCTGGTAATTAAGTAACTCACAATTGGTGCACTCGATATCGCATTTGCAAAACTTCTACCTCTAACATATCAAACATAATATTACATAGAAAAAAAAACGTATTTTACGGGGCACATGGCAGTACCCGCAGATTGTAATTTAATGCATGTGATTAACCTTACTTAACAAAGAGTTTCACTGCTCACACATCATGCACGGCACAAGTAGAAGGTATACGTGCAAATATAGACGACAGCTTCTGGGACAAAGATGCAAATATCAATTTCACTTACACATAAAAATAGTAGCAATGAAAAGGTGGAGAAGTAAAATGCAATTCTCAGGCACGATATATCAGTATGTAAATTGGTTGTTTTTTTTCCAGTTTCAAATTTGACTTTAATTTTGGGTGTAATAAATTAAATGCCACATTAAACAGTTAAGCCAACTAATTTTATTTTCGAACTTCTCATTGAATTTAAATATTAAAATCTTGCGAATCAGTTTGGCCTGTTATATGGACTGGTTGCATTAGATAAAGCCAAACGAACCTGTTTCTTACATTTAAAATTGTCAATGGGAAAGTCTGATGTAATTATCATTACCTGACCAAACTGAAATTTGCTTTCAATTTGGAACAAATAATTTGTACACTCTCTCGTTCACGCCCAAATATATTATTGTTCTGAGGTAATAATTTACAGTTTCTACACTAGTTACTTCGCATTGAATGCTGAAACCACAGCACATAAGGTAGCCTGCAGATTAATTCATTCCTCTTCACCACATAAATCTTATCTTTCTTGAACCGTTGACACTACCACAACAACTTAAAAGTCATTTACATAGATACTTCACACGTACACGGAATACACACCAAAGCTAAACTCAAGTCTTAGTAGATCCTAAATACATGAAACAAAGTAGCAAGATAATAAAGTTGATTACCTCAGTCGATCATGATGGGGCTGTCGGAGCTCCGACCATCTTCGATGTTCCTAACCAGAGATGGAATTTCCCCTTTGAGAACTCTAACTCCAAAGTTCAAGTTCTCATTGTCCATCAGCTCGAACACGCACCCATCTCCAATCTCTAGATTGTTCTCAATGGCAAACCTCTTCCATCCAGTCTCGAATCGCTTCAAGTAACGGTCCCCGCAGTATCTCACCTCCCATGTCTTGTTCTTGCAAGAAAGGGTGAGCCATACCGGGCTAGGTGGAAGTAATTCACGGAATTCCTTCGGAACCACCTATACAGAAGAAATCCCATGATATATGCTTCGGAGACTACATGGTAAAAAAAAAAAAAAGAAAAAAGAAAAAACTAAATTATTTGCACCTTCACTCATTTTGTTTTTTTAACACTGAAAAGCCTATGCAATTGAATAGGGTACCATACGGCAGATTTTTTGCAATCTACAATCCTGCAGGTTCATGTTTAGCAACGAAAAATAAAAATTTTGTGGTAGCTTCCTTTTTTTGCTTCTTCGTTTTCTTTGAAGACGAAGCTTCTTAGCATCAAGCTGGGATGCATCGCATGCTAATCAATAAAAGTCCATCTGCTAGTGCATTCCAATCTCATAGCCAGTAAGACTTAGGATGTGAAATGGATAAATTTTACATTTACAGAATTCATAGAAAGAATACAACAAATAATGGAAGCTAACACCAAAGGAACTTAAATGAGGAACTTACTTTTTTCTTGATATACTTGTTCACACTTTCTGTTTATTACTGCTATAGTACATCTGTTTAATTAGTTTCAGTAGTCAATTTTCTTTGCTTATTATCTTTTTCTTTTTGAAAAATTCTTTGCTAATTATCTTATTTATTCAGATTACACAGTACAGTTGTTCAGCTTGATATATTATTCAGGCTAATTACCTAACTCCTTTTCTTTTGCGGTTAACAGCTTTAGTCGCATGCTTTCAATTTTCTTTGGTTTCCTCTTTTTTCTTTTCTTTTTTTTTTCTTTTTTTTTCTCTTTTTACTAATCAAAGATATAACTTCCAATTCTACTTCAGATCATTTTTTCTTAACCTTTATTTGTGAATGATCTCTCCATATTCTTTCTTTTCGTCAGACAAAGTTGGAAACAACACATTGTTCCCTTCTTTTCCCACCAACTATTAGCATCTATGAATGCTTTTGCTCCAAGTTGTAGCAATTTGAGTAGATTCTACACTAGAACAGTAAGCCTTCCCAAAGAACTTTAATAGCAATCAAGCAACACACACACACACACACACACACACACACACACACACACA